>NC_089833.1:9698035-9833118 GCF_035046505.1 Tiliqua scincoides
TAGTCTTTCCATGCCTGATCTTGTCTGATCTCGGAAGCTCAGCAGGGTCAGGCCTGGTTAGGACTTGGATGAGAGACCGCCTGGGAATACTGGTTGCTGTAGGCTTATACCATAGTCTTTCCATGCCTGATCTTGTCTGATCTCGGAAGCTAAGCAGGGTCAGGCCTGGTTAGTACTTGGATGGGAGACCGCCTGGGAATACCGGGTGCTGTAGGCTTATACCATAGTCTTTCCATGCCTGATCTTGTCTGATCTCGGAAGCTAAGCAGGGTCAGGCCTGGTTAGTACTTGGATGGGAGACCGCCTGGGAATACCGGGTGCTGTAGGCTTATACCATAGTCTTTCCATGCCTGATCTCGTCTGATCTCGGAAGCTAAGCAGGGTCAGGCCTGGTTAGTACTTGGATGGGAGACCGCCTGGGAATATTGGGTGCTGTAGGCTTATACCATAGTCTTTCAAGACTGAAGGTTGCCAACCAAGCAAGCAAGTACCTGTTTTGGAGAGATGTCGAAGGGAGCAATTCTGCAAAGCAATGCCCTGGTTTGCCTGGATCCAGTCTTGGCGCAGGGCTTCCTGATTATGCAAGGTTTTATCTTAACGTAGTCTTCAGGACAACCTTGTAAGGTAGGAAACCCCATCCTGTGGGCTGACTGACACAGGCACGAGCTCATCGGTGCAGCGCACCAATCAGCTGTGGAAAGGAAGTGGTTTCCTTGCCGACACAAATGCTAAACAAGCGGCACATTGCAAATCTGATTTTCACCCTAAATAAGGAGAATCGGGGCCTCACTAGCCTCAGCAGTGGTGTGCCTAAGGGATCTGGCAACTGGGAGCATACAATTTTTAACCACCCACCTCCCAGATGCCCAGAACCCCCCCTCCCAGACAAAAGAAAAGATTTCCTTGCCCAGTGCATAATTGGTCTGTGGAACTCCTTGCCACAGGTTATGGGGATGGCATCTGGCCTAGATGCCTTTAAAAGGGGATCGGACAAATACCTGGAGGAAAACCCCATCACTGGTGATCAGCTGTGATGGGTAAGTGCAACCTCCTGCTTTTAGAAGTAGGCTACCTCAGAATGCCAGGTGCAAGGGAGGGCACCAGGATGCAGGTCTCTTGTGGTCCTGTGTGCTCTGAGAGGCATCTGGTGGGCCATTGTGAGATACAGGAAGCTGGACTAGATGGGCCTGATCCTTTGGCCTGATCCAGCAGGACTCTTCCTGGGCCTCAGAAGGCCTCCAAAGGCTTCAGTTTTGATCAAATTGGAAGTGACAGAAAGTCCACTGGCTGATCTTCTGAGGCCTTTCAAAGCCTGGGGAGGCTGCGCATGGTCTCCTCAGGCCTCAGAAGACCTGCCGAAAGCCCCTGCCTGCTTCAGGATCCACTGTTGGGGATATGTGTTGGCACCCCTCAAGGTGTGGTACCCGGGGCGGTGTATCTCACTGGCCCCTCTTAGCGACAGCATTGATTCTCAGAAGTACATGTGTGGTGAATATGCTTCACAGTGGCTTCAGTGCTGGCCTGATGCATGTTTTTACACAGCCATAGAAATCCATAGAAGTTGGGGAGACAGCAAATGCGAGTCACATAACCTTGGAAACCTCACGGCTTGTTTCCTCTTCAACCATGGAACAACCCTGTAGTTGTCGAGGTCCAACTGTATTTTAATTCTCCTTCCCTATTATTGTTGATTTATCCCCCCAATAAATTTGCTTGTTGCATCTTTTACCCTAATCTCCCTCTTCGTTCCCTGCTGAATCCTGGAGCAATGCATTGGGGGGGGGGGTCCCCAGGATATGAGCTAATTTTCCCCCCCAAGTGGGCATTTTAACTCTCATTAAAAGCACACCAAGCCACAATGTATTCACTTCTGAATATCTAGGGAGCCCCTTGAATATGTAGGAGCCATATTCCTTATCTGTGGGGGCTCCCTTATCTGTGGGTGGTCTTGTTTGCCGTACCAACCGATAGGAGCTTGACGACTTGAGGTTTTATTTATTATTATTATTAGTCTACAGATAGACTGACAGTTGGCCAGGGGAAGATACACAGAGGGTGACAAAGAGGTAGTGAGAATATCTGTCATAAGCGGAGGTTTTAAGGGGAGTTTCAACAAGGAATGGGCTTTGTTCCCCTTTATTGTGAATAGGTTTTAATGGTCTTATTCAGCAGAGATCTGATTGTATTTGGGAGCTCAGACGTTGGAGAGCCATAGAAAGTCTCACAATAGGA
Organism: Tiliqua scincoides; assembly: GCF_035046505.1. Taxonomy (NCBI): domain Eukaryota; kingdom Metazoa; phylum Chordata; class Lepidosauria; order Squamata; family Scincidae; genus Tiliqua; species Tiliqua scincoides. The sequence continues at coordinate 9,700,268 of NC_089833.1, forward strand.
GGGGGGGAACGATGACAGAAAGCGGTCCTTGGATTTCTATGAATTGCAATCCTAACCGTTTCCCTCCGAGAGACGTGGAAACACACGGCCCTTTTGTAAGACATGTTGTCATCCTGGCCGTGAATAGCGGAATCCGTGTACCACTTCTGTGATGAATGAGAACAAAAGATCCTGAAGATTAAAGGGAGAGAATGAGGCATTGAAATGGGCAGAGAGGCACAATATTGGGAATTAATGAGTTTGTAACTGCGGAAAATAAAGCGCTCTAATCGCACATGGAGATGGAGCGATAATGGATTGTGTGGAGTTAAGGTGTGTCGATGAAGCTCTGGTGCCATCAACGTTGTCGCTTTCCTTGGAGAGGTAAGAAGCAAGCGAAGGTGGTTCTCATAGGGCTGCTTCAAAGGTTGGCCCTGGGCACATCTTCCTCCTCCTCCTGGTCAACGACCAATGGCCTCCTTTGATTATTGCAGAGCAGGAAGGAGGATCAGCCCCCAGCTGCCCTATAGGGGTGGACAGCCCAGCCCCCAGGTACGTTGGGGGGGAGCAAGGTGAACTTGGGGTGGAGGGAGAGGGGGAGGACTTACACCAGTGGCTCCTGAGGGCAGAACTGCAACCAATGGGATGAAAGGACAGAGCAGCAGATTGATGGCCCAATCCTACCCCCTGCTTGTGCCGGCGGCTGAGCGCGCACTCTGCTGTCTCAGGCTGTCACCAATGTCCCATAAAGCATATTGCAACAACGAGCCAATTAGGAGTGCGGTTGGGAAGGCTTGTGCCAGCCTGCTGGCGCTAGTGCAAGGACTGGTGCCCACTGGAGCAGGTAGGCCTGCACAGGAAGCGGAATGGGGTGAGGGAGGGCAGGGCAGGGTGGGGCAGTGGTGTAACAGGGAAGGGAAAAGCAGAAAGGGGGCAGGACTGACGTCATTGGCATATACCAGAATCCCGGGCCTGATCTGCTGACGTGGGGCTCAGTGGACCTGTGCCAGCGATTTAGCAGGTGCAGGTCCAAGTTGCCCCAATGTGGCTTTCCCTGGGGCAAGGGGCCAGAAGTTGTGGGGTCTCTTGCTGGCGGCTTCCAAGCAGAGGCTGGACTGCCACCTGCATTCTCCTCCACTGAGCAAGAGGTTGGCCTAGATGACCTCCAAGGTCCCGCCAGGCTCTAACGCCCTGTGCTTCCGCAAGAGTGCAAGAGGAAGCGTGTGGAGAAGGTGATCCACCGAGAAGGCACCGACTTCAGCCTGTGGATCGTTTTAGCCCTGCGCTGCAGAGGGCAGGGGCTTGATTGTCCTGGGGGGGGCCCCCGCAAAGAGAAGGAGCCGGATGCGAGATAAGGAACGAAACCCTGAACCCGTCAGCGACTACCAAGTTTTCCAAGATAAACTGGCATTTGTTAGCTGAGGGGGCTGTAAGCCTTTTCAGCGCCGAGGAGATTTGCCAGGTGACAGAGTCAGTCCTTCTAAATTAATTAGCTGGCGGGCGAGTGCATCAAGAAAAATCCCTTTTTCTTTTCTCTGTGTTGACATGTCTCATTATCACCGTGGCTCTGTCAGGCAGCTGCAGGCCTTGAAATCGAGGGAGACGGATGATTCAAAGGAAACATCAGAATGCAGCGAGGGGCCGTGCAGGCAATACGATTTAATTATTTTCATTGAGCAGAGTGAAAGGTTGTCATTTATTTCTCCTCCCCCCCCCCCGTCGATGATGAAAGGCCTACAATCGCAGGAGCCCAACGAAAGACGGAACTAAACGGGGGAGAAAGATGTAGCACGACCGCAGTCGTTCACTCTTCATCTCTTTCTCTGCCTCTCGGGATAGAAACTTTAATTTATTTAATAAAGATCTATACCACTCTTCACAATATATAGGACTCGCGCTATCTGCGAGTCCGGCCCCCGCAGATTTGACTCACTGCGGTGCCACAAGCCCCAGTTTAAACAGCTTTAATAACCAAAAAACCAAAAAAAAGCAAGCCAAAATCGGGGTTCCTCCATTTTTGCCGCCAAACCGTGCCATTTGCCAGCCCACAGAGCTGTTTTTAACAGTGAAACCCCCACTTCTACAATGTATCCTGGGGTGAACCTGGGAGACGGGCACCTGAAGGGGGTTTTCAGTGCTAAAAACAGCTCTGCAGGCTGGGAAACAGTGTGATTTGGCCACGAGAATGGAGAAACCTGGATTGTGGCGCACTTTTTTTTTTAAAAGACATTTAAATTTGGATTCAGTGTGTGATTCTGGTACCCCATTGGTCGTCTGTTCGGCGAACGACATGCCCTGCCCATCTGTGCTTTGCCATGTACTCGAGTGGGTCGCGGATATTGGATTCTTGCCAGAAGTCTTGGCATCTGAGATTGTGTTGCCATTGCTTTCGGTGGCTTGTCCCGAGGAGACATCTTTGTGCCCAGTGGGTGGTTCGCATGGCGGTAACGACGATCTTGTTATCAGCCCAAGTTTCCGGGCATAACAAAAAGTCAAAGTGGTGGGTCCAGGCAGGAGGTCTGGTCTAGAGGGTTGAGCCTCCATTTGCCTGAACATAACATCCGAAGGTCACCAGTTCGAGGCCACCGGCACCGTGCGACCTTGAAGCAGCTGACAAGCTGAGCCAAGCTATTCCATCTGGCGTGGGAGGATGGAGGCCAGAATGTGCAACCAGATCAAGAAAGAAACATCTGAATGTTGTGGTTTCTTGAAAGATAGAAACCTTCTTTCAAATTGTAAAAATCCCTGCGGGGATTTAAATTGCCTGCCTATGTAAACCGCCTTGAATAAAGTCTAAGGAGAAATCTGAGGACCAAGAAAGGCGGTATAGAAATACCTGTATTATTATTATTATTATTATTATTATTATTATTATTATTATTATTATTATTATTATCCTTTTAAGGCACAGAAAGGCAGGATTTAAATCCGTCCCATTTTTGTTTTATAAATCCATGCATACGCATTTTGAACGCTTCAGTCTTATCAACCATAAAAAATACTCTCCATTTTTATGTTGCCCTTCTCAACTTTCAACACTCCCTCATGTAGTTTTCTGAAAAGAAAGTCATCCATGGAGTGAGAGGAACAGATGACCTTCTCCTGCTGTCCTTCCCAACTTGGCAGGGATGTCTATCTCATTTCTGTGAAGGCTTCAGATTTTATTCTAGGAAGCTTCTCTGCTCTATATTTACACACAAATATTCTCTACTCTTTCAAAGGGCAGTTGTATCTTCCTTACACAACTGATGTAAGGGGATACTATTGGCTTAGCTACTAAAGTGGTTAGCATTTCTATCGGTATACATTTGGGCAAGTAAACGTATATTTTTTTTCCTTGCTTGACCTAAATCTGATTTAAAGAGACTGTTCTCTGCACCTGCACATCCGTTTAAATTGGAATTATATCACATTTCATGCGGCAAGGACATCGGTCACAGTCGGTAAGGGGCGGGTGCCCAGTTCAACCTGCTGATGGAGGTTCCGTAAGGAAGGTGCCCCAGCCCAGTAATCATCTTAGTCGCTCTCTTTTGCACCTTTTCCGTTTCCACGATGTCTTTTTTGAGATGCGGCGACCAGAACTGGACACAATACTCCAGGTGTGGCCTTACCAACGATTTGTACAACGGCATTATAATATTAGCCGTTTCGTTCTCCCATCTCCCAGTACTCGATGCCAAAGCCATTGGCAGTGTCGCTCCATTAACGTCAAGTGAGCCATCCTCTGTGCATGGAGAGAACATTTCCAGCCTAATGAGGCCATCCCTCATTCCGTTCCCAAACTCCTGCCTCTTTTGGGTTCGGAGCACCTGCTTTCATACCAGAAATGTAAATAAGCCCAGACTGTCTTGAAACGAGAGCTTGGACTGCCCACAGCAGATCAGACGGGGCTGGGCGGTGTTGCTGGTTCTTTTGCCATGAAAACGTTGAGCTAATCTTTGATTATTGGGAGCAAGCACTGAGTGTCTTCCAGTGTCTGAGACGATGCGCGGCAATCTGCCAGTTCATGCCCAGATGCTTGCCGAGCATGGGAATCTGAAATGCAACCCTGATGGCTGACTATCACTGTACTCCGCTGAATGTAAGAAGCTATATGCTACAGGGTCAGATAACTGGACCAGGGTTGGACCAGATGATTTCTACCAGGTGTTGTTGTGAAGTTCCAAGAGATAGAGGGAAATGGCACAATTAGGGGCAGGGTGGCCAGATCAAGGTCCCAAGAGGGGGCAGGATTGGTGATAGGTTCCCAGTCTCATACTTTATTAAATTAATTTAGGGCACAACCCTGCCCTTCACTTAAGCCGGCGCAAGTCCCTTGCCAGGTGTGGGGAGGAGGTGGGAGGGAGGCATTTCGGGGTGGTGGGGGGTGGGTAGTGGGCGTTCCTAGGGGGTGAAGAGTGGGAGGTGGTTATGCCGGATCCTGACCCCATTCCTGGGCGGCTGGGGCAGTCTCAGCCTGCTTGATTTTGCGCTACCTCTTGAGGTGTCCCATTGGGGCTGCTGTGGCTTTACCCAGGATAAGGGGAAGTGATTCCCCTTGCCCTGGGCTGATCTGCTTTCAGCCCCAATCCTGCCTTGGATACAGTGCAGGCCTGCAAGTCTGCTTGCTCCAGGGCAGGTTAGGATTTAGCTGTAATTTATGGGTGGGGAGGGGGCGCACTGTGGCATGAAAAGGATTGGATACCATTGCGTAAGCGCAAGCTTACATAGAATAGCGGAATGACACACTAGCTCCAAACACCAGCTGGTTGAAGAATGACACAGACTTTGCCCCCCTTCAAACTTGCCTAATAAATGACCCACCCTCAAACTCCCATGGCACACCTGTGGAACATTCACTGTATACCAGTGTACTGTGGCACCAGTGGTTGAAAATCTCACATCTGTGCTGCTTGTCAGTGGCTCTCCAGGGCTTCCGATGGGGAGGGGTGTTCTTTCCCAACCCTATTTGGAGATTTCAGGGGACTACAACTGTGGGGGCCCACTCTGGAATGGGACCACAACAAGTGGAGGTGGGGGGGGAGGGCTTTAGGCTTCTGTCTCCACCGGATGCTCCTGATCCGGATCAGACCTCCTTCACCACCTGAGGGGGAAAAGCTCATGTTGGCACCAATGTTGAGAAATGTATGAGTTTAACCCTAAACTCGTAGTTTAACCCTAATGGAGCGCACACCACCATTTCCCATCATGCACCTGACAAAACACTATAACCTTCTGGCTTGCTGCTTAGCGCGGCTCGCAGCCTAAGTCAGACAGGCTCAATTTTCAATAAATATATTAGATTAGGGGAGATGCTGTATGAAGCAATTTGACGCTCCGGCAGCTCCTCGCGGCCTCCCATTGAGTTTCTGCTAATCTGAAAAATGCTGGAGACAAACGGTGGCTTTCAGCGAGGGCAAAGTGATGTAGCTTGAATGCCGTTAGAGCAGACTTTGCGCTGGAGGTGCCAACTTTCAAATCAAATCAAATCAAATCAAAACCTTTCTTGGCATATATACAAAGAGGTGCCAACTTCCTGTTAAGATTTAAAAAAAAAATTGATTCTAAATTAATGGCATACCTAATGCATCCAGTGGCAAAATGTATGGCCCTTTCTCTGCATGAATTTTACTCGGCGTGTGGTTGGTCTGTGGAACTCCTTGCCACAGGATGTGGTGACGGCATCTGGCCTAGATGCCTTTAAAAGGGGGTTGGACAAGTTTCTGGAGAAAAAATCCATTACGGGTTACAAGCCATGATGTGCATGCGCAACCTCCTGATTTTAGAAATAGGTTATGTCAGAATGCCAGATGCAAGGGAGGGCACCAGGATGAGGTCTCTCGTTATCTGGTGTGCTCCCTGGGGCATTTGGTGGACCGCTGTGAGATACAGGAAGCTGGACTAGATGGGCCTACGGCCTGATCCAGTGGGGCTGTTCTTATGTTCTTATGAAAAATGTCAAGATTTCCACAGTCATATCTGTCACAGGCAGAAACATCAGTTTAAAAGTACATCCATCAGAGTACAAACTGGTCAAGTAGAACTCAGGGTGGTACATGCGCATAGGAGATGTGCTTTTCCCTCTCATACATCACCAGAACACACAAAAATTGAGTGTCAGGAGAGTTAGGACAGACAAAACAAAATATTTCTTCACCTAGCGTGTAATTAGTCTGTGGAACTCCTCGCCACATGATGTGGTGATGGCATCCGGCCCAGATGCCTTGCAAAGGGGACTGGACACATTTCTAGAGGGAAAGTCCATCACAGGTGACAAGCCGTGATGGGCATGTGTGACCTCCTGATGTCAGAAGTAGGCTGCCTCAGAATGCTAGGTGGAAGGGATGCAGGTCTCTTGTTGACTTGTGGGCTCCCGGAGGCATCTGGTGGGGCCCTGTGAGATCCAGGGAGCTGGACTAGATGGGCCTATGGCCTGATCCAGTGGGGCTGTTCTTATGTTCTTAAACTACAATTCCCAGGAGGCCTTGCAGTTCTTGTTATCTGGTGTGCTCCCTGGGGCATTTGGTGGGCCGCTGAGAGATACAGGAAGCTGGACTAGGTGGGCCTATGGCCTGATCCAGTGGGGCTGCTCTTATGTTCTTATGGGATCCGCTGTCAGGTCAGATGCCAGGGAGTGGCAATGGGATGCAGGTCGTGTTTTGTGCCCTCAGAGGCATCTGGTGGGGACCTGTGAGATCCAGGAAGCTGGACTAAGCGAGCTTTTGGCTTGATCCAGTGGGGCTCTTATGTTCTTATGTCGTTTGTTTTATTATTATATTTTTTTATGGTTCTGTGAACGGCTTTGTGCAGATTTCGGCATGGCAAAGTGGCACACAAATCTATTTAAGGCTGATAATTAAAACTCCATAAGCTCAGGCACACCTTCTGTCTAGGTCCGGGCTGGAAGCTGGTTTCCTGTTCCGATGAGATTCAGGGCAACACACATCACTGTAGGCCTGCCCTGGGCAGTCATTGATGGAGCATCTCAACTAAAATATCCTTTTCTTCCTAATCAGTCTTTCTGGTTCAGGGAGCTTGGTTTAAAGATTTCATGTCTCGGAGCTGAGCAGTGGAATGACTTTCAGTGACCCTCCTGATTGCTAGAAGCGGAGAGGGCTAAGAGGAGGATAATGGGAGCCATATTTCCATCCAGTGTGAGAGAGAGAAAACTGGCCTAACATCAGCCTACCATTCCGCGTCAGAATGTAGTCACGGCTGATGACGACGACGACGTGGCTGGAGTTCCTTGACCGTTTTAGTGCCTTGCCAATGTGCCATGAGATGAAAAAAGGTTGAAAATCACTGGTATAGAGCATGATGCGTCACGCCACCATAGGCACGAGGGATGAGTGGGATGCCACCCCGTTTGAAAAGCTCCCACCCTTTTTCTGTTGGAGAGAGAGCGAGCCGTTTGGAGTCACTGAGTTACGTTTGTGCTCAGGAGTCTAAGGGCGCAATCCTAACCAGGTCTACTCAGAAGTAAGTCCTATTGTGTTCAGTGGGACTTACTCCCAGGAAAGTGAGGTTAGGATTGCAGCCCAAGTTGAGATCAGGTTGGTTTTTGAATGCCTGCATGTAAATTTTGACATGCCCATAATTACAAAGTAGGTGAAGCTGGACTAGATGGGCCTCTGGCCTGATCCAGTGGGGCTGTTCTTATGTGAACAAAGGGATGCTCCCTGCAGGCTTATGTCAAAGTTTTGAAACAGGAAGTAGAAGCGGCTCAATGTCCAAAGTCCTCCGCAAGTACTATCTTGATGCTCCTCTTGCAATAACCCTGTAACTGTGCTGGCCGGCCACCCGCCTTCTAGAACATAAGAACATAAGAACAGCCCCACTGGATCAGGTCATAGGCCCATCTAGTCCAGCTTCCTGTATCTCACAGCGGCCCACCAAATGCCCCAGGAAGCACACCAGATAACAAGAGACCTGCAAGGCCTCCTGGGAATTGTAGTTAAGAACATAAGAAGAGCCCCACTGGATCAGGCCATAGGCCCATCTAGTCCAGCTCCCTGCATCTCACAGCGGCCCACCAAATGCCCCAGGGAGCACACCAGATAACAAGAGACCTCATCCTGGTGCCCTCCCTTGCATCTGGCATTCTGACATAACCCATTTCTAAAATCAGGAGGTTGCGCATACACATCATGGCTTGTACCCCGTAATGGAATTTTCCTCCAGGAACTTGTCCAATCCCCTTTTAAAGGTGTCCAGGCCAGATGCCGTCACCACATCCTGTGGCAAGGAGTTCCACAGACCAACCACACGCTGAGTAAAGAAATATTTTCTTTTGTCTGGGGGCAGAGGTTTCTGGTACTGCCCAGAGGTCCCCTCCCCGCACCACAAGGGGCTTTCGCTGCCTCGGGTACTGCAGGTCTCAGCCTCTGCTCCTCTTGTTTATGTTAAATAAAGTGGCCCTTTCTCCCATATCTGTTGTCTCGAGTGTTCATTGGACAGTGTGGAAACAAAAGAAATATTTTCTTTTGTCTGTTCTAACTCTCCCAACGCTCAATTTTAGTGGATGCCCCCTGGTTCTGGTGTTATGTAAGAGTGTAAAGAGCATCTCTCTATCCACCTTCACATGCATAATTTTGTATGTCGCAATCATGTCCCCCCTCAGGCGCCTCTTTTCTAAGCTGAAGAGGCCCAAACGCCGTAGCCTTTCCTCATAAGGAAGGTGCCCCAGCCCAGTAATCATCTTAGTCGCTTACTCTCTGCTCTCTCCCTTGGTGCCTCCTCTTCCTTCCTTAAATAGTCAAAGTGTGCACTCTCTCTGGGGGAACACAACTTTGCGTGAGACCAGCCCTGTCTCTGATGGGGTCTCTTCCTCAAGGGGGGGCGGGGTCATCCCTGTAGCGTGGGAAACCAAGCTGTCACTCACCTCACCCCCTGCCAGATGCAGGGGAATGGCAGTGAGATACAAGTATCTTGTTGTCCGTGTGCTTCCTGAAGCATCTGCTGGGCAGCTGTGAGATACAGGAAGCTGGACCAGATGGCCCCTGGGCCTGATCCAGCAGGGCTCTTCTGATGTTCTCCGTGTGATGTGTCAAAACGCTCCAGCCCTTTGTTCTTTGTCCAGCCCTTTGTGCTCCTGCTTAAATTGGCAGACGGAGGTGTTGTAGTTAAAGAGGGCGGGGAAGGCACATTGCCCTGGAGACCACACCTTAGAGGCCTCCGAAATACACTTCTGGTTCTTGCTAAAAACTGGAAGCGCCTTTTGGAGGCCTCCAGGAGGACTTCTGAGGCCCGGTGAGGCTGCTTGTGGCCTTCCCGGGCCTCAGAAGGTCTCTAAGACACCCCCTTAAGGCACGGTACCCATGACCACACAAGGTACCCAGTGCCCCCTGGGCCTCAGAAGGCCTCCCTCTATATGGAGAGATGTTAAAAATTTTGGAGGGGTATTATGGGGGATACGGGGTATTAAAAATTTTATGCCCCTGGGCACCAGATGCCCTAGCAATGCCAAGGGGTGCCCTTTCTTCCTCCTCCTTGCCAGAGGTTGAGCCAATGCGCACTCCATCCCTGCCTTAAGAAGGGCAACAGTGTTCCGGCACATTTGGGGTTGGCAGGTCAAGGTAAGTTCACGGCGGTCCGTTTTCTTTGGGGATGTGCGTGCGTTTGCCTTCCCTTTGACTTTGCCAGCGGAGCGCGCGCACCTGAGGACGGAATCTGGGTCACTGCAACGCTGAACGTCTTTCCCGTTGGGAGGCTTTTTGTAATATCTCCACAATGCCGAGAGCTTGAAAGATGCACTGCCGGTCTGAGCTGTGGGATACCTGCTTATGACCCATTTAAATGGATTCTTTCCTGCCATGATGAAGGGGTGAAGGTGTGAGTGCACTCCTTGCGTCTCTCTTTCCAGCTGTGTTTGAGAAAGTGGGAACGCACACTGTTTACCAGAGCAGGGATGTTGTGAACGTTTGGGGGGAGGGCGCCGGGAAGAAAAAGATCCCCCCTGTTCTAAGGTTTGGGAAGTGAATGAAGCAAACGTAGGCCAGCGCGCAATATCTTGCGCATTTGTGAGCAATTGAATGGACCAAAGGCTCCAATGTAAAGTTCACTTGCCTAACCAGAGAGGGGTTGGCGCTGTAAGTAGTGCAGGCCCCACAATGAGCCGTGTCAGCCACCCCTCCTACTCACCACCGGAGCCATTTTGGGCGGCCATTTGGGAGCCATTTTGGGCAGCCATTTGAGAGCCATTTTGGGCAGCCATTTGGGAGCCATTTTGGCCTCCACCTCTTTGAGAAATGAGCCGGTGACCTCTCCAGAATTGCTCTGACAGCGAGTGGGATGGGCTTGCACGGCACACTCCAGTCCCTGTAGTACTTACTGCACCACCCCCCTCTGGCTATGCTACTGTTCAAATGCCTACGTAGCTAGAGCCGCCTCCTCCCATCAGGGCTGGCCCAAGATTTCCGGCTGCCAAGTGCTACCCCTCTTACCGGGTGATGTGCCAGTCTCTCTTCCTCCCTTACCCTGGATTGAAAAAGGAGAAGTGTGGAGGAGAGGGGGACGCAACAGAAGAAGAGGCATGGAGGAGAGGTGTCCTCCTCTCTGGCTGAGCTTTGGCAGCGTTCCTTTGAGCTAGGACGGGGGTGTCCAAAGTTTTTGGCGGGAGGGCCACAACATCTCTCTGACACTGTGTCGGGGGCTGGGGGGAAAAAAGAATTAATTTGACACGGTCCCTCACCAAAGGCTACTGAAAAAACTCCACAGTCAGGGAATTAGAGGACAGGTCCTCTCATGGATTGAGAACTGGTTGGAGGCCAGGAAGCAGAGAGTGGGTGTCAATGGGCAATTTTCACAATGGAGAGAGGTGAAAAGCGGTGTGCCCCAAGGATCTGTCCTGGGACCGGTGCTTTTCAACCTCTTCATAAATGACCTGGAGACAGGGTTGAGCAGTGAAGTGGCTAAGTTTGCAGATGACACCAAACTTTTCCGAGTGGTGAAGACCAGAAGTGATTGTGAGGAGCTCCAGAAGGATCTCTCCAGACTGGCAGAATGGGCAGCAAAATGGCAGATGCGCTTCAATGTCAGTAAGTGTAAAGTCATGCACATTGGGGCAAAAAATCAAAACTTTAGATATAGGCTGATGGGTTCTGAGCTGTCTGTGACAGATCAGGAGAGAGATCTTGGGGTGGTGGTGGACAGGTTGATGAAAGTGTCGACCCAATGTGCGGCGGCAGTGAAGAAGGCCAATTCTATGCTTGGGATCATTAGGAAGGGTATTGAGAACAAAACGTCTAGTATTATAATGCCGTTGTACAAATCGATGGTAAGGCCACACCTGGAGTATTGTGTCCAGTTCTGGTCGCCGCATCTCAAAAAAGACATAGAGGAAATGGAAAAGGTGCAAAAGAGAGCGACTAAGATGATTACGGGGCTGGGGCACCTTCCTTATGAGGAAAGGCTACGGCGTTTGGGCCTCTTCAGCCTAGAAAAGAGACGCCTGAGGGGGGACATGATTGAGACATACAAAATTATGCTGGGGATGGACAGAGTGGATAGGGAGATGCTCTTTACACTCTCACATAATACCAGAACCAGGGGACATCCACTAAAATTGAGTGTTGGGCGGGTTAGGACAGACAAAAGAAAATATTTCTTTACTCAGTGTGTGGTCGGTCTATGGAACTCCTTGCCTCAGGATGTGGTGCTGGTGTCTACCCTAGATGCCTTTAAAAGGGGATTGGACAAGTTTCTGGAGGAAAAATCCATTACGGGGTACAAGCCATGATGCGTATGCGCAACCTCCTGATTTTAGAAATGGGTTATGTCAGAATGCCAGATGCAAGGGAGGGCACCAGGATGAGGTCTCTTGTTATCTGGTGTGCTCCCTGGGGCATTTGGTGGGCTGCTGTGAGATACAGGAAGCTGGACTAGATGGGCCTATGACCTGATCTAGTGGGGCTGTTCTTATGTTCTTAATTTACATTTAAAAATTTAAGTATATTTACATAAGTTTACATAAATGAATACATTAAAGATGAACTTATATGAATGAATGAAGGTCTTGCAACAGTTCAAGGCCGATAAAAGGCCTTGCACAAAGCAAGGCTGGCCTTTCCTTTGCTGCCACTACTGCATCACAGATATGAAACAGCAAGCAGTGGAGGAAGCCCTCATCCCACAGCTCACGCAAGAGGTCAAACAGTTGCCCTCACAGTGAGAGCAGTTGTGTCGGGCCAGTGCGCACCCTAACAAATCTCCAGAGGGCCAGAGGCTCATTGGAGACTGGGGGCTCCCTGAGGGCCGCATTGAGAAGCCATGAGGGCCGGAAGTGGCCCCAGGGCTGGGGTTTGGGCACCCCTGAGCTAGGAGATGCTGAGGATCCCCCACAGAATGGTGAAGCATCAGCTTTAAGTTCAGATGGGAGAGGAGCTTGTCATCCCAGATCTCTGCTTCCTGCCTCCCACCTAGACTCGCGCTTCAGGCAAAACCTGATCCGAATCCCTGATACTTTTAACATTTTATGAAGTACCTTTTGCAACCAGTGTTTACAAGGCAAACATGCTTGCAAAAAGACAGCTGGGATTCAGATCTCCTGCCTGACTAGCTCTCTAGCTGTGGTCTGCTAGTAGACTCTGCAGCATAGGTGTCAAACATGAGGCCCCCAACATAACTGGGCTCTCCCATCACCATCAACAGCTTCGGAAGTGTCACTGTTGAAAGGGTGGCCTGTATGGGAATTCGGCTCTCCCCACAATGCCTTTTCAGCAGCGCTGCTCCCTTGAGGCTTTGGGAAGGAGAGTTGGAAGGAGGTCCCAGAAGGTGAGGAATGGTACAAGGGAAGAGGCAGGCCAAGAGGGGTGAGAAAGGGAGGTGCTGTCATGACACTAGGAGAGCCCCATTACAGCAGAAGCTGCACTGCTGAAAGGGCAGCCCAGGTTATAATGGGGCTCTCCCATATCTTGCAAATATGATCAATGGTTGGCAACCTTCAGTCTCGAAAGACTATGGTATAAGCCTACAGCACCCAGCATTCCCAGGCGATCTCCCATCCAACTACTAACCAGGCCTGACCCTGCTTAGCTTCCAAGATCAGACGAGATCGGGAGATAGTGTTCAGTATAGGGAGATGGTTGGCAACCTTCAGTCTTGAAAGACTATGGTATAAGCCTAGAGCACTCGGTATTCCCAGGAGGTCTCCCATCCAAGTACTAACCAGGCCTGACCCTGCTTAGCTTCCGAAATCAGACGAAGGTTTGTCTATTTTATCTTCTGTCATTTGCAGCTAATGACTAAGGCTGCAACCCTATCCACACTTTCCTGAGAGTAAGCTCCATTGACTATAATGGGGCTTACTTCTGAGTAGACAGGCTTAGGCTCTAATGCAGCTAATGGGCACCGCTGCTCTATTCTATCAAAAGTTATAGCAAAAAAAACCCAGTGGAGCGGGGCAACGGTGCATCACCATGCCCACCTCCTGGGGCATTGCCCCTCCCACCACGCGGGAGAAGGTCCACCAAGGGGGTGACGCACTGACCTCCCACACCGGGTGATGCAAGCCCTGGTGACGCCACTGGATAAGACGCAATACCCGTTCATGGCATTTGTCGATCGGTATTGGTTCTCGGTCACATACCGAGGGATTGATTATGAAATTCGAACCCCCCCCCCCCAGAAGTGGAAGGAACCTAGTGGGCGACAATTAGTTTCTACAAATATAATGCATGAAATGAGCAACGGGTAAAAAAAAAAATGCTGCTCTCTTTTTAGACATCATATATGTTTTTAAGGCAGAGCATAGAACACGGCAACAAGGAAGACTTTGGCACGTCTTCTCGAAACACCAACTTAATTCTGCCTCATCCAGTACGTCTGCCGTTAAGCGCTAATTGCAGAGGAGATGCAGACAATAAAAATGTAGCTGAGTTATGACACGGGAAGATTGTGCAGCTCCCATCTCCCCCCCCCCAAATTGGGTTGTGCGCCAAATTACTCATCTTCGTTCGGAGCGCTAAGTAGCTCTCCCACAGATGTCAATGGGTGCATTTTAGCTTTCGATTCCAAACCAAATTGGGGCTGGAAAAAGATACGATCCTGGTGATAAACGGGCCTCTTTTCAATTCCTTTTTCCCAGATGCTTCCGGGTGTTTCCACAGCCATGATCGAGGAGCGCCAGGTCTTTAATATTTTACTCTCTTCTGCCGTGAAGCTTGCTTGAAAGGCATTGTTCGGTCCTCAAATCTCTCCCCGGAGTCGCTTTCTTTGATCACCTTAGCAATTAAATTATAATTTGCTCTGAATCAGGTTCTCATTCGATCGCTTCCATTTTTTTTTTTGAAGGCGCTGCTGTAAAAGCGCCATTAAGAGGCAACAAAATAGTAGCTGGCGTCCTTTGCAAGGGTGGAATTGGGCCATAATGAAGTGATGGCTGCATTTGAACACTCATTTGCTCCAGCGGTGCACTGGAGGCAATCAAGGATAGAGGCAGTGGGTTTTTTTTTTTTTTCTGGCCATGTGGAGTGAAAAGAAAAGAGAAGTTCATCAAACAGAAACCACCCCATGCAGTGGGGTAGCTAAGGGTACCCATGGGCACATAATTTTTGACACCTCCCTGGGCCCAGATGCCCAGATCACCCCCCCCCCCGGGGCATCTGGGAGTGGTCTGAGGCGAGTGAACTCCTCCCAGACACCTTGGGATCTGCCATCAAGGTGCAGGTTGGCACCCCCTCAAGGTGTGGTACCCGGGCAATGTACCCTCTACCTCTCCTTAGCTACACCACTGGCTCTGTGTTCAGGATCCAAAGAGTCATTTGACTAGTTCTCTTGTGTTGGCGTCCTTCCATGAACGGTGGCACGGAAGTGTTTTAAAGCACTTTCGCAACATCGCTGGACTGGTACAAGAGACCTGCGCCGGCCCAACGCAAGGTTGGGATTGCGCCCTGAGTCAACTTTGGGTTTGTGCTTCTCAAAGTTGCTTTCCAATGTCCTGTGTCAAAGTTCTACAGAAATTCAGGGGGGATTGTCAAAGCTGTTTGGGGTATCTCAAGAGGAGGCTTTCACTCCAAGTCAAAGACACTGACAATCTCTTGTTGTTTCCAACCCTGACCTTTCATGGTAGTTCACAACCCTGTTCAGCAAATGTTCACAATTTCAAAAAAAAATTGAGTAAGAGACGAAAGATCGCGCAAGCCATTTGGTGTTCGTTTAGAACAGATAACTGCTTAGCACAGTGTTTCTCAAACTGTAGGTCGCGAGTCAATTTCAGGTGAGTCCCCATTCATCTCCGTATTTTATTTTTAATATGTAGACTCGAGGCTACCATAGCATTTGACTACATTTGGGGAAATGTTCCAGACCTGTAATGTACTTGTAATGTTAACAAGCTACTATTTATATTCTTTGAGCAATGAGAGTCAATGGGACTTGCTTGGGGCTAAAGGTGGGTAGGATTGCAGCCTAAGGGTACAATCCTAACCAACTTTCCAGCACTGACATAACTGTGCCAGTGGGGCATGTGCTGCATTCTGCAGTTGGGGGGCAGTTATGGGGGCCTCCTCAAGGTAAGGCAACGTTTGTTCCCTTACCTTGAAGTTGCATTACTCTTATGTCGGTGCTGGAAAGTGGGTTAGGATTGCATCCTAAGGGCCCAATCCTATCCAAATTTTCCAGTGCCGATGCAGCTGTGCCAGTGGGGTACACAGTACATATTGTGGTGGAGAGGCAATCACAGAGGCCTCCTCAAGGTATGGGAACATTTGTTCCCTTACCTTGGGGCTGCATTGTGGTCGCACCAGAGTTGGAAAGTTGGATAGGATTGGGCCCTGTTAAGTTTCCTGCTTGATGATGTCATTTCTGGTCATCACTTCTGGTGGGTCCTGACAGATTCTCATTCTGAAAAGTGGGTCCCGGTGCGAAATGGGTGAGAACCACTGGCTTAGCAAGTCAAAGGGAAAATGGATTTTCGATGGGGGTCTCAGGACTCATTTTTAAGCCTGGGACATAATGGATTTTGTTTAAAAAAAAATAAAAGTAAGCACAAAAATCTTTTATTATTGATAGTGTGCTTCAAGGAAACTAATGAGGTAGGGTAAATTTGCATACTCATGACACCCGATCATTTATCGGGCAGGAGGTCTGGTCTAGAGGGTAGAGCCTCTGTTAGCTCGAAGGTAACATCAGAAGATCGCCAGTTCGAGGACACCGGCAGCTCCTTGAACGGCTGAGAATGGCGAGACCTTGAAGCAACTGACAGCTGGGCCGAGTGATTCCACCTGCTTGATTCCACCAGAGCAAGAAGCGTCTTGGCTGCCCCCCATGTGAGAGATGGAGCTGCCTGTCAGCCTGCGTGGGAGAACTGGAGGCCAGAAGTGAGACCAAACCAGGAAGATCCATTCTGAAATGTTGCTAGTTCTTGAAAGAGAGAACCTTTATGATTGTAAAAATCCCCTTGAGGGATTTAGAAATGCCAGCCTATGTAAACCATGTTGAATAAAGTCAGAGGAGTAATCCGATGACCAGAAAGGCGGTATATAAATACCTAGTTATTATTTATTCGTGTGGCGATGCCATGGCATGCGAAGGGCTGGTGTTAATTCTGGGAGACGTTCACTGAGAATTCACTTTGCCCCGCATGGCGTCTGCTCGGAGCTCTCGCGACAGAAGAATCCTATTGGTGCATTCCCGTTTTGGAGAGAATTTCCTCCCTGTAACATGATCCAAAGAGATAAATAGCCCCGAAGGCTGACTGACATGGCTGGGCTGTGGTGGTACCGGAGCTCGCCAACGTTAATTAGATATGGTAATATGGGAAGCCGGCCAGGCTGCGCTGCCTAACCGGGGAAGTGTTTGTCTTCTTGGATACAGGTGGAGGAGGTCTGCTGTCGCATAATGGCTTGGATTCTTTCCCTACTTGCTCAATCCAGGCACTTTTGATGCTTTAGCAAGACGGCGTGTCCCAGCTGGTCTTGCTCCTGCGGAGGGCCGCCCACTTTGGTGCATGACAGGGAATCTGTTTTGACCCCCCTCCCCACATCAAATTGCATTCAATGTTGCATTATCTTCCTCTCTTGCCTTCTTTCTCATTCATACCTTGCACTTTCATCTGGTTAGGGACCAGCGCATGGATGCAAGTCAAAATTGGATGAATGTCCAAGCATAGCCCGATTTACAGCACGATCATATCGGGGCTCCTACCCTGTGAGATGGCGGTGCCAAAATGGCTGCCACTATATCCTGCAGGGCCAGGGAAGCAGCTCCTCAGGGTAAGGGAACTTTGGTTCCCTTACTCCGAGCCGGGTCCCGGAAGCCCCTATGGGTCTACTCTGGTCTGCACCTGTGACAGAACTGAGGACATCCACTCAAATGGAGTGTTGGGAGTGTTAGGACAGACGGAAGAAAATATTTCTTGACCCAGTGTGTAATTTGTCTGTGGAACTCCTTGCCACAGGAAGTAGTGATGGCATCTCGCCTAGATGCCTTTAAGAGGGGATTGAACAAATTTCTGGAGGACAAGTTCGTCACGGGTTACAAGTCATGGTAGGTATGTGCAAGCTCCTGGTATTAGAGGTAGGCTACCTCAGATTTCCAGATGCAGGGGTGGTCACAAGGACTCAGGTTGTGTCTTGTCTTGTGTAATTCCTGGGGCATCTGGTGGGCCACTGTGAGATACAGGAAGCTGGGCTTGATGGGCTCTGAGCCTGATCCAATGGGGCTTGTGTCTGACTTTCTGAGGTGGCCTACTTCCAAAACCACAAGGTTACACATACCTATCATGGCTTGTAACCTGCGATGGACTTTCCCTCCTGAAATCTGTCCAATCCCCTTTTAAAGGCAACCAGGCCAGATGCCATCACCACATCCTGTGGCAAGGAGTTTCACTGGCCAGTTACACTCTGGGTAAAGAACTATTTCTTTTTGTCTGTTCTAACTCTCCTAACACTTAATTTGAGTGGATACCCCCCTAGTTCTGGTGTTGTGTGAGAGAGAAAAGAACTTCCCTCCATCTACTCTATCCATCCCCTGCATAATTTTAAACATCTCAATCATGTGCCCCCCTTTTTTTCTAGACTGAAGAGCCTCAAACGCTCCATAAGAACATAAGAAGAGCCCCTCTGGATCAGGCCAAAGGCCCATCGAGTCCAGCTTCCTGTATCTCACAGTGGCCCACCAAATGCCCCAGGGAGCACACCAGACAACAAGAGACCTGCAAGGCCTCCTGGGAATTGTAGTTAAGAACATAAGATCAGCCCCACTGGATCAGGCCATAGGCCCAGCTAGTCCAGCTTCCTGTATCTCACAGTGGCCCACCAAATGCCCCAGGGACAACAGACACAACCTGCGTCCTGGTGACCTCCTCTGCATCTGGCAATCAGAGGCAGCCTATCTCTACCTGGCATGTACCTACCATGACTTGTAACTTGTGATGAGCACTGTAGTCTTTCCTCCTAAGGGAGGTTCCCCAGCCCAGTAATAATTTCTCCTTTCTTTTAAAATAATGAACCCCATTCTGGAGGGGATCCAATATCAACGGATAAGGACTCTCTTCTCTCTCCCTACCTCATTGGCCATCATCAGGCTTTGTGGTTTCTGAAGTGGTTTTTCTGAATAGCCTTGCAAGTCAAAAATAAGGCCGCCCGCCGATTGAGAATTCATTTTAGCTGCAGCAAGACTTGTACAGTTAACGCTCCACGGTGCCATTCATTCTTCCTCAGCTCAATTGCTCAGCCGTGGCGGAGGGAACCGGGAGGTAGGGAGGCGAGGGAGACGAGCCGATGGTTATGTTTGGAGAAGGTTTCACCGTTTCGAAAAGCATTTCAAGTTGCCTTTTTGGGAAGAGCTAATTTCTTTAAAACTCACACACACACACACACACAGAGTACCGTACCGGCTCATTTCTCCTGCTTCCTAAAGAGATTAGGGTAATCATAAACGGGTTCAATGGCAATATCTACAGAGCCGTCACACTTGGCCGGCGGTATTGGTGGCGCTGAATTGCCGGGGAACTGTGTTTGGCTTGTAAATGCTTTAATTGAAGGTAACCAAAGCAGAAAGTTGCAATTTGTTTGGGGATTATGGAGACATGATGAGCAGTCACGCTTTAATGAGATCGTGTAATGAGGGGTACAAATGGCTATCAGTTTACTTTGATACATAATAATACCCCTAATAATAATAATAATAATAATAATAATAATAATAATAATAATAATAATAATAATAATAATAATAATAATAATAAAAGAAACCACAGTGTCTAGACAGGCTGAGAGCGATATACTTTCGGGTCGCTGCCAGGTTTTGTGGGCGTTCCGCACTGAGAAAAAAGCAGGAGACATTTCATGTGTTTTTGGAGTCTATGCTTTTCAACTAGTGTCACCACTGGGTGCCTCACAATCTAGCAGGTGGTACATGGCCCCAATGCCACGGTGGGCACTGCCATGCCTGGACTGACCCCATTGGAAATAGAAATGGCCGGGACTTGTACCCCTGTGGGCAAGACATGTCTGCACAGTCGCCTGGGACATCCAGGGGACATCCACGAAAGTTGAATGTTGGAAGAGTTAGGACAGTCAGAAGAAAAATATTTCTTTACCCAGCGTGTAATTAGTTTGTGGAACTCCTTGTCACAAGAAGTAGTGATGGCATCTTGCCTGGAGGCCTTTAAGAGGGGATTGGACAAATTTCTGGAGGAGAAGTTCATTACGGGTTACACGTCATAGTAGGTATGTGCAAGCTCTTGGTTTTAGAGGCAAGCTGCCTCTGATTGCCAAATGCAGGGGAGGGCACCGGGACGCAGATTGTGTCTGTTGTCTTGTGTGCTCCCTGGGGCATTTGGTGGGCCGCTGTGAGATACAGGAAGCTGGACTAGATGGGCTTTTGGCCTGGGCTCTTCTTATGTTCTTAAGAGTCATGGCTCTGGTGGTGCAGCTTGCCTTATGGATGTTGCACGCTGCTAGTGTCCGTGAACCACCTCTGCATATCAGCCCCCAACTGTCAGAGTCTTCACGCTGTCGAACATCACTTTGAACACCATCTTTCCCCTGGAGGCCATTTCCGAAATTAGCTGTGACTCACTGAGACACGACAAACAGGCACGTGTGGGAAATTAGCCTGGGTAGACATTCCCATTCACCAACCAGGGACAACAACTGCTTGTAGGTACAAGCTATGCTCTAGGGCAGGGTTTCCCAAACTATGTGTCATGACCCATAGTAGGTTGAGAGCCCATGCCAGGTGGGTCATGATGTGGACTCTCCAACCTGCCCTCACCTCCGTTTGGTTCCAAATTGGAACCATTCTGGAGACATGGGGAGACCCTGGAGGCCTCTTTCTGGTCATGGAGACCCACTCTACAGGCCTCAGTATCCAAAATCTAATTCTAGGTTTCAGAAGGCAGCTTCTGATTTACCCCCCAAAACCAGAAGTAGCTTTCAGAGGCTTCTGCAGGACATTCTGAGGCTTGTAGAGTGAGTTACCAGGCCAGCACGACCTGGGAGAGGCCTCTGGGGTGTCCCCCAGCACCACCAGAACTTTGCTCAGACAAGGAGGGTCATAAGGCGGGAATGATTGGGAACTGCTGCCCTACGAAACTACCGAGCCATTAATCACCAGATCCATTTTCCTGTCCAAAGTCGCCTTTATCCCTCCCCCCAGTTCACAGTGAGGTGGAAAATAAAATGAGTTTTTGCCACGTCCACAAACAACTGGGTCACAGCTCTCAGCAGGGAATATTGCGAGACTTCCAAAAGCTGAGACAGGGCTGCAGTCAATATCTGATCCAATCACGGTCTCTGTTTCTTATCTGGTGTCCAACATAGTTCTTGCAATCATTCTCAGGAGACCAAATACAAAGCAGGTGATGCTTTCAAGGACACCATCACTTCTTGCAATAGTAGTTAGAGAAACAAATAGAGTTGCTCTGGCTTTTAAATCATACTTTTGTTATCCTAGACATCAGCTGGGTCTTTCCGTCATTCCCTTGGAGATGGCATCATTCATTTTTCACTGAAACTATAATTAAAAGTCATGTGCATATTCGCTACACCGTTGATCGATGGAATTTTAAGGGGGAAAGAGGAAAATATTTGGCTTAAAGGACTCTAGGGTGACACAACTGAATTTGTCCAGCTCATCTTCAGATATCTTACTTTGGTTTCCTTTGATCTTAGATGATTCAAACCCTTCTAGTCCCTTACAGATTACCAGTTACAAGCCAACATCAAACCTCTCTTTGGCTCTATACTACCTCCATGTTCAGAGGCAGTACGCCTCTGAATGCCATTCACAGGAGAACAGTGGCGGGACAAGGGTATGTCTTCATTTTCTGCTTGTGGACTTCCTTGGAGGTTAGTCATTGGGGAGAGGGCATAGGATGCTGAACCAGGCAGAGGGGGGCAGCCCTCCTTTCAGTGTAGACAGTATCAAATTAGATGGATCATAGTGCTGACTGTGTATAAGATAGCTTCCTAAGTTCATTGGGAGGATCCACAGCTCAGTGGTGGTAGAACTTCTGCTTTGATGAAGAAGGTTCCTTGTTGAATTGTGGTCCCACTGTATGTGAAGGTCCCACTTTCACATAAGGGTGGGAAGAGACCCTGTCTGGAACTCTGGGAGAGTGTTTGTCTATATAGGCTGGTGGTTCCCAAACTTTTTAGAGGCCCCAAAGCAGGTGTGTCATTTCATATAGCCATCCGAATAGCGTTCATGACACCCGCTGAAGGCCGCAGTGACATCATCGAGCAGGAAGTGACAACATTAAGCAGACAATGGCCTGAAATAAGCCCTTGGTTCTCAAGTAGGAACTCATCAGGAACTCATCAGGGCAGGAGGTCTGGTCTAGAGGGTAGAGCCTCCATTTGCCTGAAGATAACATCCGAAGGTCGCCAGTTCGAGGCCACCGGCACCGTGTGACCTTGAAGCAGCTGACAAGCTGAGCCGAGCTATTCCATCTGCTCTGAGCGTGGGAGGATGGAGGCCAGGATGTGAAACCAGATCAGAATGAAACACCTGAATGTTGTGGTTCTTGAAAGATAGAACCTTCTTCCAATTGTAAAAATCCCTACGGGGATTTAAATAGCCTGCCTATGTAAACGTCTATTATTATTATTATTATTATTATTATTATTATTATTATTATTATTATTATTATTATTATCAGCTGCAAATGACAAAAGGGAAATGTGCAAATCTTGATCACATTTTCAAGATATGAGAGAGCCCAATTATCACGTGGGCCGCCTTTGCTACTTTTACTGAGCCACAATTTTACAACTCATCAACTAAGGGCGCAATCCTAACCAACTTTCCAGCACTGGCATAGCTGTGCCAGGGGGGCATGTGCTGCATCCTGCAGTTGGGGGGGGCAGTTATGGAGGCCTCCTCAAGATATGGCAGTGTTTGTTCCCTTACCTCGAAGTTGCATTGACCTTATGTCAGAGTGGGAAAATGGGTTAGGATTGCACCCTAAGTGCTCCACTAAGTGATGCCCCAGCATAAGCAGCACTGCTGAAAGGCTGGCTGTGGGAGAGCCCAGTTATAAATGGGGGGCTGGATGAAGAGCTTCTGGGGCTACAACTGGCCCACGGGCCTTATGTTTGACACCCCGCCTTGATTCCGGCAACTTGATTCCGAGTTGCCAAGAAAAAAATGTAGGAAGTGAATTGCAGACAGAGCACCTTTGACAAACGGTAACTACTCCTGGCTAGTTTCATGGTGAGACTGGATGAATTTCTGGGCTGAATCTATTTTCCATAGACTCCAACTGTCCCTGTTTGCTAAGGACAGTTTCTATTTCCTGGTCCTTACCCCCAGAAAATTGCTGTCCCGGTTTTGGCCCTCTTGGAGATGCCTCATTAAAATTTTGTTTCTGCCAATTGACGACATCGTTTTTCAGGGGTTAAGGTTAGGTCAGGGGTGCTCACACTTTTTTGGCTCGAGAGCTACTTTGAAACCCAGCAAGGCCCGGAGATCTACCGGGGGGGGGGGGGAAAGGAAGCGTCTGACAGACACCCCCTTTAATGTATGGAGCCCCTGCTGGAGTCTAGTCAGTTTTGTCAGTTTTGTTGCTGCATGCCTGAAGAGCAGCTAAAGTGTCAGTTTCAGTGTCAGTTCAGCTAAATATGTCAGTTTCGTCTAGCCACTAGACGAAACTGACATATTAACAGTTTGGAGAGACAGGGCTCCGCGATCCACCTATTGAGCACCCCTGGGTTAGGTCATCCTTCCCTCTGGGTCCCTTCCCAGTTCTCTCCCTGAGAAGTCAAATCTCTGACACTGCAGTCTAAACGTACTGGGGAG
The DNA here is from genome assembly GCF_035046505.1 of Tiliqua scincoides. NCBI lineage: Eukaryota > Metazoa > Chordata > Lepidosauria > Squamata > Scincidae > Tiliqua > Tiliqua scincoides. The sequence continues at coordinate 9,723,470 of NC_089833.1, forward strand.
GTAAGCCCGACTCAAAGCTGGCCACGCACCCCAACACAGAGCTCAGGATTCAGTGAATCTGAGCTCCACCAGTCCCGCCTCCCGCCCGCCCCATCCCTCCCCCGGCACGCCTTGTCCCTGTCCTCTCTCTGCCTCCCCCCATCCTGGAACGCCTCCTCCTCACCTCCCCCCAAGCCCCCACCTATCTTCTGCTGCCCAGCAGTTTGGATGACCACGGAGTTCCACTGGTGCTAAGGGCTTGCAAATGTGCTTTATGGCACATTTGCGACAGTGTGTGCTGGCGTCTGAACCGGCGCACACTGTTTAGGATTGGGCCCACACTAGCACTTAGAATGAAATAGATTACACATATCTCATATGCAATTTTGTTGTTTGGATATAACATATAAATTACCTTGGGGGGGGGGGAATAACCAAGGAAGTATAAGCTGTGATTAAGTAATCAGAGGTGCATTTAAGTCATATAAACACATCTGTCGAATCCAGTCAGATTGCAGCCACCCAACATGCAATTGAGAGCATGCGGGGAGAGCATTGGTGCGTCCCGATGTGCTTCCCCCGTCACATCTTACAAATGTGCCACGTTGTATCACGCCGTTTGAAAGATTGGTTTCTTTTTAGAAACGTCCCAGAGATTTCCAGCGGCAGATGCGGGAGGCTTTAAGAAAATGAAGAGTGGGAAAAATAACCTTACAGCTTGATGGAGATGAGGCTTCCGCACACCAGTCACAGTGGGGGAGCGTTCTGTCAATGGGTTCAGATGTCTTAGTGGGAACCGTATGGGGTCCCTAATGAGGTTCATGAATTGATAATCCATAAAATGATCTAATAGGCCCCCCCCTTTCCATGTCGCTGTCATCATCTTCTTATTTTTTTGCCTCTTTGTTCTCTCCCCAATGGAAGGGAGATGGTAATGAGAGCTGATTTCAAGTCTCCCGATGCTGGTGGAGGGTTATAATGAATAAAATTGGCCCTAGTTATAAAATGAGCCCCTAGAAGAAAATTATAATCAAACTCCTAAGTGATTGTAATCGGTAAGGAACAGAAGCGAAAACTATTTAAATAAAGCTCCAGCTGCAGGCGGTTTGGAAGGGTTCACACCCGCCCCGGTGTCTTATTTCTTTGCTTTGACACCATTGAGATTGCAAAGAGAACGTTGCTTTATTCACTATCGTGCACCATTCTAGCTGATACACAACACTATGCTGTTTGGGATCCGAAAGTGGAACAACAACAACAAAAAACCCCAAACAAACCTGGGAAAGGATCGAAAACAGGGTCGGGTGGCCAACTTCTGTTGGCAGAAAAACGGCTGCTCTGAGAACCAGGCCCCTTGCAGCGATTACCCTCACAGATATAGTACACTTGAGAGAATTGGTGGCACACTCAACTTTAGATGTCGTGCCAAACCATGGCTTGGCATGAAGACATAGACCCTCCGCCAGCGGCGTCGCTAAGGGTGTGTGAGGGTGTGGGCCGCACCAGGTGATGTGCACGGGGAGAAGGGTTTGACTATTGGCCAACATTTTTAATATCTTGGTATTTTCAGATAATACCACCATGTTGTATATCAGTGATTTCTCACACTTTAAGCTCTGGGACCCATGTTTTAGAATGAGAATCTATCAGGACCCACCAGAAGTGAAGTCATGACCGGAAGTGACATCATCAAGCAGGAAAAATTTTTAACAATCCCAGGCTGCAAGCCTACCCACACTTACCCGGGAGTAAGTCCCATTGACCACCATTGTTAAACGCATATACAGAGTAGCCTGTTAAAAGTACAGATCTGTAACGTTAACAGTGCAGTCACAGGCCACAGCAGCATCAAGTCCAATTATATGAAAAATGAAATATTGAAATGAATGGGGACACACCTGAAATGGGCTCGTGACCCACGCAGTGGATCCTGACCCACAGTTTGAGAAACTTTGTTATGTATCAATCGATGCGTAATTTCGTGCATAATGCAATGAAAAAAAACTGTGTTGAAATGCTATCAAATAGCAAAAAGTCCAGTGGGGGTGGGTACATCACCACACCCACCGCCCATGGTGTTGCCCCGCCCACTGCATGGGAGGAAGTCCGTCATAGTGGTGACGCGCTGGCCTTCCGCATGGCGTGAGACAAACCCTAGTAACGCCACTCACCTCCACCTTTTCGGCAATGAAAGTTGGGATGTGCTTTGATGGGTCAATAGCAAGGATTGCCTGAGAGGGGTCATCAACAGGGCTGGCCCATCCATGAGGCCAACTGAGATGGTGGCTTCAGGCAGCGATTGGTGAGAGACACCTATCTCTGTCCACCTCCTCCTCACTTCTACACTTTCCTCCTTCTACACTTTCCTGGGAGTAAGCCCCATTGACTCAAATGGGACTTACTTCTGAGTAGGCAGGCATAGGATTGGGCTGTAACACTGCATTTCAGACTCTCCATGACCAGGTGAACACAGAGAGTCTTTGCATTTAGCTCGTTGCATTTTAGCCAGCAGTGTTCGTGTTGCAGGTAGCAGTCAACTCACTTAAACTCTTTGGTTTCTTCCCCCTCCCCCAAATGTGTCATATTGCTAAACCTATGAAAAAAGGTGTGAAAGTAAAGCTGAAATATTTCCAAGTGCCGGGGCAATGAGGCCCACCTGTTACGCAGTGATCCATCGACACCACCTGTTGCTGTTTTCATTTGGGGTAGATAATTCTGCCCCGGAGAAATGCCAGTTTGTAGAATGAAGTTGAACGAATTAATTGAAAGCACGGGCCCTAACGTGAATAAAAGGCAATTAGCTTTTCCGTCTAGGGATACTCCAAGGTGTATGGTGTGGTGCCACGGAGATGAATGATAAGCTGAACTCATGAACAATGATTAAAATTTAAGACACGTTTTTGCACAGGTGCACCAGAGAACACTAGGATAACAGTGTTCTGTTTTATAAGAATAAAACACAATCAAACATGGCACCCCTGTCACTTTTGTTTATTTTTATTATGGTCCCAAGTGCAAAATGACTGAAAATTCTTTGAAAAGGTCAACGGGCATGTGAATGTGGGAGAACCCGTGGACATTATATATCTGGACTTTCAGAAGGCATTCGACACGGACCCTCACCAAAGGCTGCTGAAAAAACTCCATAGTCAGGGAATTAAGAGGGCAGGTCCTCTCATGGATTGAGAACTGGTTGAAGACCAGAAAACAGAGAGTGGGTGTCAATGGGCAATTTTCACAATGGAGAGAGGTGAAAAGCGGTGTGCCCCAAGGATCTGTCCTGGGACCGGTGCTTTTCAAACTCTTCATAAATGACCTGGAGACAGGGCTAAGCAGTGAGGTGGCCAAGTTTGCAGACGACACCAAACTTTTCAGAGTCGTGAAGACCAGAAGTGATTGTGAGGAGCTCCAGAAGGATCTCTCCAGACTGGCAGAATGGGCAGCAAAATGGCAGATGCGTTTCAATGTAAGTAAGTGTAAAGTCATGCACATTGGGGCAAAAAATCAAAACTTTACGTATAGGCTGATGGGTTCTGAGCTGTCTGTGACAGATCAGGAGAGAGATCTTGGGGTGGTGGTGGACAGGTCAATGAAAGTGTCGACTCAATGTGCGGCGGCAGTGAAGAAGGCCAATTCTATGCTGAGGATCATTAGAAAAGTTATTGAGAACAAAACGGCTAATATTATAATGCCATTGTACAAATCGATGGTAAGGCCACACCTGGAGTATTTGTATCCAGTTCTGGTCGCCACATCTCAAAAAGGACATAGTGGAAATGGAAAAGGTGCAAAAGAGAGTGACTAAGATGATTACTGGGCTGGGGCACCTTCCTTATGAGGAAAGGCTACGGCGTTTGGGCCTCTTCAGCCTAGAAAAGAGGCGCCTGAGGGGGGACATGATTGAGACATACAAAATTATGCAGGGGATGGACAGAGTGGATAGGGAGATGCTCTTTACACTCTCACAAAATATCAGAACCAGGGCACATCCGCTAAAATTGAGTGTTGGGAGAGTTAGAACAGACAAAAGAAAATATTTCTTTACTCAGCGTGTGGTTGGTCTGTGGAACTCCTTGCCGCAGGATGTGGTGATGGTATCTGGCCTGGATGCCTTTAAAAGGGGATTGGACAAGTTTCTGGAGGAAGAATCCATTACGGGTTACAAGCCATGATGTGTATGTGCAACCTCCTGATTTTAGAGGTGGGCTATGTCAGAATGCCAGATGCAAGGGAGGGCAGCAGGATGAGGTCTCTTGTTATCTGGTGTGCTCCCTGGGGCATTTGGTGGGCCGCTGTGAGATACAGGAAGCTGGACTAGATGGGCCTGTGGCCTGATCCAGTGGGGCTGTTCTTATGTTCTTATGTCTCTTGCTTTAACCCTTAAGTAGGCACGCAGCCTCTTGCAATGACTGTACGGCAGTGTTTCTCTCACTAGGTGGGTCGCAAATCAATTTCAGGTGGGTCTCCATTCATTTCAATATTTCATTTTTAATATATTAGACTTGATGCTACTGTGGCATGTGACTGCATTGTTTATGTTACAGATCTGTACTCTTAACAGGTTACTCTGTATATGCGTTTAACAATGATAGTCAATGGGACTTACTCCTGGGTAAGTGTGGGTAGGATTCTAGCCTAGGACTGTTAAAAATTTTCCTGCTTGATGATGTCATTTCTGGTCATGACATCACTTCTGGTGGGTCCTGACAGATTCTCATTCTAAAAAGTGGGTCCTGGTGCTAAATGAACATAAGAACATAAGAACATAAGAACCGCCCCACTGGATCAGGCCATAGGCCCATCTAGTCCAGCTTCCTGTATCTCACAGCGGCCCACCAAATGCCCCAGGGAGCACACCAGATAACAAGAGACCTCATCCTGGTGCCCAATGCTTGAGAATGTACTGCTGTACTGGATATCTGTTGCTTTAATGGACAAGCAAGCAGGCAGGCTAGAGTGAACAGGAAGCAGGAAGCTAACATTCACTTGCCCTTCTAGCCTGCCTGCTTGCTTGCCTGTTAAAGCAACAGCTATCTCGTACAGTCAGTGCATGAGGCTGCGTGTGGGTTAAAGCAAGAGACGTTTCATGTGTAGGACTGTAATAAACATAAGCAAAGGTAACAGGACACACGGGGGCCACCCGGAACCACAGATAAGCACATCTGGGGGTCACCTGTATTATAAGGCTAACTTGAAACATAAATGTTCAAAACTGGGTATTTTTTTGGAGGTACAGCAGAAAAAAGTGACCCTGAAACCTTGCACCAGTGAAAGCCATTTTAGCACAAGTGCTAAGGACCTGAGCAGGACTGGAACACCACCTCCTGGTTCCTGAAGGGCTACACCAGATGCCTCCCCCTTTATCTGGTGGTGCTCTAGTCCAGCGGTCTTCAACCTTTTTTGGTTCCCGTACATTGCTGCGACCCCACAACTGAGGCTTTGTGACCCCATCGGGGTGCCAACCCCAAGGTTGAAGAGCACTGGGCTAGAGGGTCGGAGATGCTGTAGCGCACTGCTCTCTTCTCCTCCACACTTCCTCTCCCGTTTTGAATGCCGGGAGAGGAAAACGGAGGAAGAGCAGTCCTGCCACCAAGTTGGGGGAGCACCATTTGGTGTGTCCACTCGGGCTCCCGGAGGCCCACCTTGCCCCAGGAACCTAACTGGTATCCATGCTTCCTATTCTCCCACATTTTGCCTCTGCAGCCCAGTTCCAGCCGGCCGTGAAATCAGTGTCTGATATCAAGCCAAAGTTTAAGAGGTTATAAAGTCATTTTAAGTCACTCTTGTTGTTGTTGTTGTTGTTGTTGTTGTTGTTGTTGTTGTTGTTGTTGTCCCTCTGCTGCACTCTTATGGTTGTATAACAGCAGCCCCCTCTTCCCCCAGTGGTTACCTTTCAAATTTTTCATTAAAATGCATTGCTAGGAGAGACATCCTGTGGGCATAAATAATAATAGCTTTGTAAAGCGAGTATCATTCCTGCCTAAGTCAGCTGTGCTATAATAAGCAGGAACGGATCAGTTTCCTCTAGGAAGTTGTCATTTATTTTCGCCGACAGCCGGCAAGCTTTCCGTTACCACCCGCCACTCTGACTGCTTACATTTGTTTACCCCCTACTGAATTATATATCATTTCAAAACCATTTGTTCGGCTTAATGGTACATTTTTGGAGACAAAGTGAGCAAATTCGGGTAGCCCTGGGCATGGCTGGCCCATCCGTGAGGCTGGCTGGGCCACCACCTCAGATGGCAAAAGGATGGGTGGTGGTGGGGGGGTCCTCTACCCACCTACCTGGCTCCAAAACTTCTTCTCAGCCTTCCTGGCTTTAAAAAGGGAGAGATGAACAGAACAGAAGCATGGAGGAAAGTAGAATGGTGGGCTAGAGCGCCTCTGACACTCTAGCCCACTGCTCTCATCGCCCCCATTGTTTGTCTTCTGCTCTGTTCTTCTCTTTAATTTTGAATCCATTAAGCAGGAGTGGTGTCAGTGGGTAAAGTGGGGCAATGTTTGGTGTGCTACCTCAGTGCGGGGTGATCTTGGATAGGCCAAGACCTGTGGGTAGGTCTTTGATAGGTGCTGGGCTTTGGTCCTTAGGGACAAAGTTCAAAACTTTGCCAGCTGGAAAATTGGCACTTCCCTATTTCTCCCCATCTGTAAAATGGGCACAATATTGTCCACCTCAAGTTCATTCCTGCAGAGACATAACACACTGCCCCAGCACCGTGGCAATCATGTCACAATGTCACAATGTAGTGATAGATAGATAGATAGATAGATAGATAGATAGATAGATAGATAGATAGATAGATAGATAGATAGATAGATAGATAGATAATCACCCCTGGGCGCTGGGGGATAAGAATAGGCCCTCTGTTTGGCTGTACTTGTCGTAAGAGGCAACTAAACAGCCACTGGGTAGACGGGACTCGTCAGCCTGGGAAGGCAGCTCATCTGAGAGAAGGAAAACTCTGATCCCAAACCTCAACTGCCTTGTGGCTACATCCAGTTATGGAAAAGGCTTCAGGAGTCAACCTGGAGGCAAAATCCGGAGCCGGAGTCCCTGAGGCAGTTCATGGCTGAACACAGTCACGTTCTGGCAACTCCTGCGACACTACTGGAACCAACCGTATTGGCTTCTGCCTTTCCATTGGACCATTCCAGTGACATGGAGAGGGGGGATTTGCTGCATGGGTAACAGTCTATCCTCCATATCTACCTTACCCAGGCTTCGCGCACTGGAGAGGACATTCTGTTCCAGAGCCACCATTCAGAGAGCGATACCATAGTCTTCTGAGACTGAAGGATGCCAATGATGGAGATGGATAGATATCCATCCATCCATCCATCCATCTAGTCAAGGTGACATAAGAATCCCATCACTGCTATGCTGGGAATGTTCCCATTGGATGGCTTATCAAGCGGGGAGGGGAGTCACAGGGACCCAATCTGTCATGGGAGGGGTCCAGATCCCCCAGCAGCCTGTCTCCGGCACTGAGGTCTGCCCTCCGTTCGCAAGGTGACATCCCTGCACGCCTTCAGAGGACTGAAGGATACAAGCGAGTGCGTTAGGCTCTTCACATATATATATATATTGCGAACTACAAGCTTTAAATCACTTCTTACAGCTGCGCAATTTATATGCGGGAGCAATTAATTATCACCTTCTTCTAATCAAGGCAAGAGGCAAATTTAGGCCCTGGGTTTGCGAGGCTGAGGAGAAACTAATATCATTTTGGTAAGTTCACCGATGCTGCAGAAAATGGTCTGAAAAAGTCACTTTTTATTAATAGTGTCTCAACAACTCCACAAGCGTCACAAGTTTTTTTTTTAAGACCTGTTTTTTAAAAAAAATCTTTATATATCTTCAGACTTGCACTGAGTTTGAGATGTAATGGCTAAGTTCCACCTTCCTTCACTTTCTAAGCACATATATACATCATGCGCAATGAAACGACCATTGTAAGCTCAATGGTTGTCTGGCTTCCTACGATGTATGAAGCAGGGGATTAATCTGCTAAGTGAGAACACTTTCAACTGTTAAATACAGCGATACCTCTGATAACACTGTTTCCTTTAGTGCTGTTTTGTTGCAATGCTCTTTGTCCTGGGTTGATTGACAGCTGCTACAGCCAATAAGAGCAGGTTATTCTGGCCAATCAGTGACATTCTCCTGCCTTTTCACCAGTGGCGTATCTAGTGAAAATTGCACCAGTGGCAAGCACTGAAGTTGCACCCCTGTCCAAGGCTGGAGCCTTCCTGTGTGTGCCAGCAGAGTGACGGAGGCCCACCAGTGCAGGGGTTGGAATGGGGCAGGGGACGGTAAATAGAGGGTTGAATGGGTGGGGGAGGACAGGATAGGCAGTGATGTGGGCAGGGATAGGTAGATCAGGCCTGGGAGGGGGCAGGATCAGTAGTGCCAGGGCGTGCCAAATCCCGAGGCCTTTCCCAGGCTTAATCCACCCGCACAGGACAACACGGACTTGTATCCGTGATATTACTGGTGCAGATTCAAGTTGACCCATGGTGGCCGCCGGGGCTTACTCCATGGCACAAATGCCCCCTTAGCACGAGGAGACCTCCAGCAATAAAAAAAAACCCGCAGGGTGCAGCGTAGCCCATACCGGTGCTATTGCATAGGCTGTGCAGGAATTTACAGGGCAGATTAGGCTATGTGCATTAAGGGTTAAGCAAGGCGCTATTTGGGGGATCACTGTTGCCCAACCACCACTATGGCCATACCTCTTGGCATTCCCAAATCAGGCAGCGGCATTCTTTACGGCTGTAGCGGAATGGCCCCGAATCAATGAATGTGGAGCTCGACAAACACTCTAGAAGGCAGTCCCCCCCTCCCTCCCCAAGTAAATAGGATCAAAACAGAGGCTTGAGCGACTGGTAAAGTGAAACAATTCGAAACTTCCTTCTGCATAGATTTGGTGTTGCCTTTGAAATTAACCAAAGAAACCCATACCGGTGCTATTGCATAGGCTGTGCAGGAATTTACCTGGGCTGTTAGTAAGTGTTGTTGGCGGAGGTGAGATTCAGTCAGGGGAAGGACCGATTCACAGCTCAGTCTTTTAGCTCCTATAGTACCCTAGCTCAGAAAAAGAGGACAAAACCTAATTAAGCAGTAGGGTATAGGATTACCACACCTATTCAGAAGAGCGAAACAGACTTTCTGAACTTTGAACGGGAGCTTAAATGAATCTTGATTTGATTTTGTTTTTCCGAGGTCTCGGGCTTCCGTTCGCAGGTCTACATGTGAGTTATTCCGCTGCGTGGACCCAACTCTAATTAAATTGGAGTGGAATGTAATCACCGCGACTGTAATTCTGATGTTTACTTTTCCCGTTGATCCATTCCGCCCTTCTGCTGAATGGGAGTTTAATTAAAAAATCTGGAAATTCAAAGCCCTGATGAGCTGGTGCACTGGGACAACCTTTGATTTAGATATTGTTTTTTTAAGAGCCTGGTGATTGGAACTAGAAATGCAGAATGCTGAAGGCCCAATTGTTCTACTAGCACCAGAAAAGTACATAATGTATATGACCAAGTTGTTCATGGTGAAAGGGAATAGATTAAGGCATTGTCAAGAAGCTCCAGCCCTTTAAACCCAGAGCACAGTCTGGGCCGGCCCTTTCGAGAGGCCGATTGAGCTGGTTGCCTCAGGCAGCAAACACTGGTCTCTACTTCTGCTGCTGCTCCTGGACTGAAACGGAAAAGCTTGTTTAGTGCTTCCCAAACGTTTTAGCACTGGGACCCACTTAAAAAAAAGTTTCAAGTTTACCAGCCACTCTACCTCTGTGGCTATAATGGTGATTGGGCAACTGTGCTCCCCACAAGTATCACATTGTTAAACCCTTGATGACCACCCACTCACCCGCTCCCCACCTCAGTTCCACCCTCCCCCTGCTCCTCTGCTGTCTGGCGCTGCATTTAGCTGTCCTGGCAACCATCAGGCTGGATATGGCATCTGTAGGATGGCACAGCGATGGCACTGTAGGCACCTGTAGGATGCGATGGCACTGATGGCACCTGTAGGATGGCACAGCGATACAAGGACATCTGCAAGAGGGATCTGAAGGCCTTGGGAGTGGACCTCAACAGGTGGGAAACCCTGGCCTCTGAGCGGCCCGCTTGGAGGCAGGCTGTGCAGCATGGCCTTTCCCAGTTTGAAGAGACACTTGGCCAACAGTCTGAGGCTAAGAGGCAAAGAAGGAAGGCCCATAGCCAGGGAGACAGACCAGGGACAGACTGCACTTGCTCCCGGGGTGGAAGGGATTGTCACTCCCAGATTGGCCTTTTCAGCCACACTAGACGCTGTGCCAGAACCACCTTTCAGAGTGCGATACCAGAGTCTTTCGAGACTGAAGGTTGCCAACAACAAGGATGGCACAAGCCCCCCTCCCGACGCTGCTTGCTTGTTCTGGGTCAAAAAGCACTTTACAACACCCAGTGCCAGGTTCCCAGCCTTTTGGAGCCTGCGGACCATGGAGGCAAAAATTGGAGTCATCGTAGACCACATGCAACCCCACCCCCTGCATATTAAAAATACAACTAGATTGGTAGGCCATGCAGGAGCACACAGTGAGACAATGGAAGTACCAGCTGCGGTTAGGGGTGGTCCGTTCTCCACCCTCTCTGATGGTCTGTGGGGAAGCATCTCTTGAGCAAGCACTCCCCATGGACTAGCAGAGAGGGCAGAAGCCCGTCCACAGCCACAGCTGACATTTCAGCGGACCGCGGGGGAGCAGTCGCTCAGCGAGGCACTGAAAGTGATATACGAGGATCTTTTTTTCTCCCGACAGACCACTTCTCAGGGTCTTGCGGACCACTTGTGGCCCAGGGACCCACAGTCCACGGATCACAGGTCGGGAACCACTGGTTGAGGTGCGAATCAGGTTGTTTCCTGTCCTTCTACAGGGATGAATTAACGTAACGCAGCCCAAAAGACTGCCCTCCCGAATTACTGCTGGCATGAACGGTGATGGTGTTTATCTCATATATTTAAGCTTTGTAAGGAATTGTCGCAGAGAGTGCTTGTTCCGTTTCATGGCCAATATATTTATTTAGGAGCCACACCATGATGTCAGTTTCCTTGGTGCAACAGATCCCCTCAACTATGGGATACAGAAAACTATGTATATGGTTTTCTATGGGATACAGAAAACTATGGGATACAGAAAACTATAACTATGGGATATAGTTTTCTATGGGATACAGTTTTCTATGGGATACAAAACTGTATCCCATAGATATAGATACAGATATATCTAACTATAGATATATAACTAGATAACTATACAGATATAGTTTTCTATGGGATACAAAACTATGGGATACAGAAAACTATAACTATGGGATATAGAAAACAACCCTTGTTTTCTATAGCCGGGAACGAGCGGCTTAGGCCAATAAATATTATTATAACCTCACGTTTATGCGCCATCACTTGTGAGAGCTTGATACACAGCTAGAAGTGTCATTCTGCGCTTATTTAAATGCGACAGTGCATGCATAATGCATCTGTCAAGACAAATTAACATTCACAAAATGCCAGGACCATACGAAGCCTTGTGCATGGTAAGTTCTTCAACCTTAATCTCATTCAGTGGCATTTTTAAATTGTTTTTTTTTGTTGTTGACACAAGAAAAATCCTTTTTGTCCTACGTTCTGTGTAAGAACGCCATCCATATTGATTTTGGTGTTCTGGGTAAGAACACCATAAGACCAGCCCCGCTGGATTGGGCCATAGGTTCATCTAGTCCAGCTTCCTGTATCTCACAGTGGTCCACCACATGCCCCAGGGAGCACACAAGACAACAAGAGACCCACATCCTGGTGTCATCCTTTGCATCTGGCATTCTGAGTTAACCCAGAAAAAAAAGGGCGTTTCCTTGTCACTTATTTTCAGTCACGCCAGTGAAGTTGTCAACCTGTCACTCGGAAGGCAGTTCCACAGTTGGAGGCGCAAGGTCTTGTCGCCACGTCTTGTAATAAGAGATCTGCTCTTGGCAGGGGAGACGGCAACCCATGATTGACTGATGGGCACTGCCCCAAGCAAATGCAACCTGAACAGCTACTGCAGTGCGGCAGCCTGGTGGGAAATCACTTCATTCACGGCCACGGCAGTGCAGGCCAAATCCTAACCCCCCGCATCCAGCTTGATCTGCCTTACATGGGTTCCTCAGATTTTGTTATGGCTTGGTAAGCGTTCACAGCAAGCGGCTGTCCAGCTGCACCGTGTGCCTATCTCTCAAGGCCAGAGCGTAGGCACTCCCGGGAAAACAGACGACACACGGCAGAAGTCCTCCACCAAATGTCTCTTTACTATGTACAATATATACAGCAACAGTCCAGATAACACACAATCATGAATCACACTGACGTAGCCTTCGGCACAAAATCCACTCTGCGCCTCCCACCCTCCAGCTTGCCCTCGCTGGACTATATACTGGCTATAGCCAATCAGAGCGTACTAAAAGTGCAAAGTCACTCTGATGGCACATGGGGTGACATACCTGGTGACAGTCACCTGGTATGCGTCACCTGATGTTGCATCATCTCTTCCCATGATGCTGTGCGCAGTCAGGCCAAGACTTCAGGGCCTGACAGTATCCAGCCTGCGAATTACCTGCAGGCCTGGGGATGATCCCATAACAGATTTGTGCCAGCAACTTCAATGGTGTAGATCCAAGTCGGGGGTGGCTGGAGTGTTACACAGGGTAAGGGGAAAGCAGCCCCTTACCTCAAGCCACCTCCTAACCTGATCTGAATACGGCACAGGCCACTCGGCCTGCCTGTTCCAACGCAGGTTAGGATCGGGCTGTAAAGAATTTAAGTGCTTCTTAAATATTGCGGCTCTCAAACATCTCTCTTGTGACTCATCTGAAGTTTTATCTTACATGACTCTTAAGTAAAGCAAGTTAGACCAAACCCTGACATGTAAGAAATGTCTATGTGGTCTACATAGTGAAGAAGATCAAGAAGATCTTTTTCTGCCCCAAAGGAACTCAACTAAAAAACATATAAAGGAGCAAAAAGTCACTGGGGGGGGGGGTGACATGTCAAAATGAGTAGGGGTAGTGGGTCTCCCCCCATTGGCCGATGATGCTGACCCATAATAGACCCCTGTTGGTACCAGTCCTGGAAACCAGGAAGTGGGGAAAAGAGACACAGAAGGGAATTATATCTCCATGTATCTTGTAAAGTCTAACTCTATCCTCAAAAACTGGAATCCGTTCCTCCAGGCCACAAATATTTAACTACCTCATTTAAAATTAAACTTATGAATCATAGACAAGAGGCAAAGCAGGTGGATCATTAGCTACTGCATATGTTAAAAGCTACATATGTTAAAAGGCTCCTCATCTTTGATCAAGTGCGTCGAAAGCTCTCCTAGGTATACCAGGTGCTCCTCGGCGACATGTGTGTGGCTATTTCCGTCACCGCAACAGCATGTAGCATGTTGAGTTGGGAGGGAAGGGAGTGTGTTAAACGTGAAGAAAAAGAAAGGCACTGAATTCACCCATTACAGGGAATGAGAGAAGGTGCAAGGAAAATGCGGGACCAGTGTGGATAAAGTCGTGCAGATACTGGTCCTCGCTCAATGGTGGAACCCTGGTTTTGTATGCAGAAGGCCTCTGGTTCAATCACTGGCATCTCCTGATATCCTGGAGAACCACAGACAATCCCTAACCAGATGGACCAACGAACCACAGGACAGGGACGCTCTTGGCATTCGCATCTGCTGCCCAACGTCCCAGAAGGCTGCAAGACAGGACGTCCAGGCAGATGTGACTGCCCAGAGCATCCCTGAAAAAGGAGGACTTTGTGCTATGCCCAGATGGAACATAAAGGTCTGCTCACCGGATGAACAGATCCCACCTCTACCCTGGATCCAGCCCTTGGGCTGGTGTTTTAGCAGCCCTGGTCTAGAATGTTGGAAGAGTTAGAACAGACAAAAGGAAATATTGATTGTCCCAGTATGTAATTAGTCTGTGGAACATCTTGCCACAGGATGTGGTGATGGTGCCTAGCCTAGATGCCTTCCAAAGGGAACTGGACAGATTTCTAGAAGAAAAGTCCGCTGCAGGTTACAAGCCGTGATAGATATGCACAGCCTCCTGGTTTTAGAGGCAGGCAACCTCAGAAAGCCAGATGCAAGGGAGTGACACTTGGATGCAGGTCTCTTGCTGTCCTGCGAGCTTCCTGAGGCATCCGATGGGTCACTGTGAGATACAGGAAGCTGGACAAGATGGGCCTCTGGCCCGATCCAGTGGGCCTCCAGTGGGGCTCTTCTTATGTTCTTATGGGTGACCTTCGGCCTGAGCTGGTGGGGTTTTTCTTATGCAAGACATGCTAAAGAACCTGCCAGGCTCAGGTTACAACACAGAAATGAAAGATCTTTTGAATGCCTTTATGTTGGTTATATATACTATGTTTTTCTTTTATAAAAGTTTTACTTTCAGGTTTAATTTCTGATGTTTTGAGTGGTGAAGAGTGTTCTACCATCTCTATGGTAACTACTGTTGCACACCAATTTTTTTTTTTTAAATTTCATCCATGGAAATCGGCCGGCTTCATGAAGATAAATACTCTGTTGTCTGGAGCTGCTGTTTAAAACAGCTGCTGTTATAAAAATGCCACTGAAGTAATGATTGTGCATGAAATAGCATCAATTGCGCTGTGATCTGCCAGCCTTAAGATAAGTATGATATAGGTAAGCCCAAACTTGAGCATCACTGTTGGTCTTTTCTTTAGTCCTGGAATGGCCTTCATATGTTAGTGTTCATTACATTGTCTTCATTGATGAACATGTTTTGGGTGCATTGCATACATAGTGTTTGTTTGGTCTGAACACTGAAGCAATGCACTGAAGCACAATTAAAAACTTTAGATAGATAGATGGATAGATAGATAAAGACATTAAAAACAGTAAAACACAATAAAAACCTGGATCCCAAATCACTGTTGTTGGCAACCTTCAGTCTCGAAAGACACACACACACACACACACACACACACACACACACACACACACACACACACAATGGAAGGGAAGGGAAAGATTAATATTGTGTCAAGTGCGGCTCTTGTCAAGCACAAGTGCACTTGTTTCTGCCACCGAATAGTGGGACCGCTTGCAAGAAATGAGAACAGCCTTGCCAAGAGTTAAGTTCCTGTCTTTTGTGTCTTCTGGATGTCCCTGGGATATGTCACAGGAAATGATCCTTTGCCCATTGCTTCTCATCCAGTCAGAATAACCAAGAACGAGCAGCTATAAGGCCAACATTTCACACAGCATGTGAGTATCGGGGGCCGGCTGGGAGATGGGCGTCATTAGTCTGTGGAACTCCTTGCAACAGCATGCGGTGGTAGCGGTGCCTGCCCTGGATGCCTTTAAAAGGGGATTGGGCAGATTTTGACTCAATGGGGTTTACTTTTGAGTAGACATGCCTAGGATCACACTGTTAATATACCAAGCACTATCTGTCTGTTGGCAACCTTCAGTCTCGAAAGACTCTGGTATCGTGCTCTGAAAGGTGGTTCTGGAATAGCGTCTAGTGTGGCTGAAAAGGCCAATTTGGGAGTGACAATCCCTTCCACACCGGGAGTAAGTGCAGTCTGTCCCTGGTCTGTCTCCCTGGCTAAGGGCCTTCCTCCTTTGCCTCTTTGCCTCAGTCTGTTGGCCAAGTGTCTCTTCAAACTGGGAAAGGCCATGCTGCACAGCCTGCCTCCAAGCGGGCCGCTCAGAGGCCAGGGTTTCCCACTTGTTGAGGTCCACTCCTAAGGCCTTCAGATCCCTCTTGCAGATGTCCTTCAAAAAGCGCCATGTCCCCTGGTGTTAGCATAAATGGCCTCCCTAAATAAAAAGGTCCCTAAATAAAAATATAATTTATTATAAATAATTTAGGGCCCAATTCTGTCCAATTTTTTAGTGCCAGTGCAGCCGTGCCAATGGGGTTGTGCCCTGCATCTGGTGGTGGAGAGGCAGTCATAGAGACCTCCTCAAGGTATGGGAACATTTGCTTCCTTACCTTGGGGCTGTACTGTGGCTACACTGGTGCTGGAAAGTTGGCTAGGATTGGGCCCTTAGTGATGACAAGAAGGTTATGTGCTGCCTGCACACAGGGAAAAAAAGGACATTTCAGTTCTTTTCCAGGGCATGAGGTCAAAAAAGAGGACATCTGATCACCCTGTGCTCACCAATCCATTTTATCTGAAGTAGTTTACCTGAGAATTCTGTGGCTTTGGAAGTACTGATCCAAGAATTGCATTGTAACTTAAAAAAAAAAAAAGATACCACCTTCGTGTCATCTTCTGAAATCATCATAAGAACATAAAAACATAAGAACAGCCCCACTGGATCAGGCCATAGGCCCATCTAGTCCAGCTTCCTGTGTCTCACAGCGGCCCACCAAATGCCCCAGGGAGCACACCAGATAACAAGAGACCTCATCCTGGTGCCCTCCCTTGCATCTGGCATTCTGACATAGCCCATTTCTAAAATCAGGAGCTTGCGCATTCACATCATGGCTTGTACCCCGTAATGGATTTTTCCTCCAGAAATGTGTCCAATCCCCTTTTAAAGGCGTCCAGGCCAGATGCCGTCACCACATCCTGTGGCACGGAGTTCCACAGACCAACCACACGCTTTAGAACAACAGTATCAATGCTCTCCAAAATAAAAAAAGAAAACCAGTGATGCTCCCGAACCTGGGTTGGGGGTGGGGAGGTCCGCAGAAAAGAAAACAGAAGGAACCGGCACCTGTCGTCAGTCAAAACGCAGTGCCTTTTAACTGTGAAAATTGCATTCAGTGTTGTTAATAATGAATCACACTCTTCGCCCCGTATGTTTCCATGAAGGCATCTCGGGAAGAGTTGACAGAATCCAATTATCAACTTTTTTGCAGGCAGATTACTCTTTAGCTGAGGTCACACCATGGCTTCCACGGTGCTACCTGCTAATGAGCGGGAAGAAGGGGGAAATTTCCAACCGAGCTCATCGACCCAAGTGCAGGTTTCTCTGTTTCCGTCTCACGGTGTTTTGGCCTCATTTTTGTGTATCGATGGCATCAGTAGGGTTTGCAGTGTGGGAGACCAGTGTGTCACCCCCGTGATGGGCTGCCTCCCATGCAGCGGGCGGGCAATTCCCTAGCAGTGGGCATGGTGATGTACCATTGACCCACCCCTGCTGGTTTTTTGGCTATAACTTTTGATAGAATAGAGATATTTCAATGTGGTTTGTTTCACGTTATGGGTTACAAGTCATAGTAGGTCTCTGCAAGCTCTTGGTTTTAGAGGCAGGCTGCCTCTGATTGCCAGATGCAGGGGAGGGCAATGGGACTCAGGTGTAACCAGAAAGGGCTGTTATGTTTTAAGGGGAATTATTATATTACCCTTTCTGGAAACCTCAGGATCGCAGGCTAGATAACAAAACAGCGTAATGCAGAGATAATCCCTTGTAGCTTAAAGAGGAGACTGGGAGAAAGATAACTTTCAATCAACGATTATATTTTTATTACAAAAAACACACAGGTAAACATAATGCACATGGAAAATGGTAAGTATATGTTTCTTGGTTCCTAGTACTTGGATCCTGTGTACCTAGCTTTATGGTGGTTGCATGTGCTGTGTATTTGGTGCATCCGAGAAGGAATCAGAAAAGGATAGGTTGTAGGGAAGGATTTTAGGGGTCCCTGGTCTGCATAACCCAGTTGCATAACTAAGATGGGGAGAGAATGGGAGAAAAAAGGGGGGGGGGAGAAGGGAAAAGATTCCAGACGCAAGATATAGTTACCTGTCCTGGGAAGCAGTTGGGGGGGGGGGTGGAGAGTCCTATGGAGGACTTGTGCCTTGGAGGGCAGCCAGAGAGAGAGACCATGTGGCCGGAGCTTTCTCTTAAAGGGTTTTTGCTGACCTGAAATGACCTAGAATGACCCAGATGTGTCCTAGAGCTGACCTAGATGCGCATGCTCAGTATACACAGTGGGACACGTGGAGTATGTAAAACAGTGGAAGGGTCCAGAAATCAGCTATCAGCAAAGGCTGGTTTTCTGGGAGAGGGGGTAGCTGGCTGTTCGAGTACGGTACTTAAGAGTGATTAAGCTACAACAATAGAACAATAGACTTCTTCCTCCGGAGGTGCATGCTGACTTGACATTGCCAGATGCAGGTGAGGGCACTGGGACTCAGGTCGTGTCTGTTGTCTTGTGTGCTCCCCGGGGCATCGGTGGCCACTGTGAGATACAGGAAGCTGGACTAGATGGGCCTTTGGCCTGATCCAGCAGGGCTCTTCTTATGTTCATTGCATTCTGCATGAAATTACACATCGATTGCTATATAACATGATAGTATTCGAAAATACCAAGATTTTAAAAGTTTAGGTGAGTAGCAGTGTCACCCCCCTGTCCACGTCACCTGGTGCTGCCCCTAGTGACACCACTGATCTGAACTCTACCACTTCAGACCTCAAATAGGATTTGCACGGTTGAACACTCCTCAATACAAAACCAGAGTTCCCTGTATCTTGAAGTTGTATAGATCAGGGAGGAGGGTGGGCTAGAAACCGTCTCCTCAATGTGCTAGATTTCTGCAGGCAGGGATTTTTGACAGTACGTTCAGTAAGCTGTCAATTGCTCTTTGACCTAGTACAGCTCAGGTGCCCGTTACTACCTCAGAGAGAGCTAGGACTCTGTCAGGTTTATAAGGACTCCAGGAAGCCACACCTGTTCCCGAATCAAACTATGGCCTGAATTGAAACTGACCCTACATCCTGGTCCAAGGAAGGCTCGAAACAGCAATCCTTCTGGCTGCCTTCTGGATACCTTGGATATTGTGGAATCACTGCCAAGAATTGCGGTGATTGTTTTTCTCTCTGTGATTTTGGCTTTCCATTGGGCATCTGTTTTTTATTTTAAATTCTTTTCCGTGAGAGCGGAGGAGCCCATCATTTTCCTGACTGCAAAAGGGCACTCTGAAAAGGGCATCTGAACTAGGATTCATGTATTAATCAAGAACCTTCTCTGCCTCTCCGAGTGAAGTTCATCAACACCATGGCAAGGGATTTGTGTGTGTGTGTGGGGGGGGGGGGGGAGGTAGACATTATTTGTCTGAAGTTTGTGGAAATGCCAGCAACGTCAGGGCTGCCCGATCCTTCCCGGGTCCCAGTTGGTCTGCCCTAAAACAGGGCAAAAGCAAATTACTTCTGTGAACGTTGTCATCTTTGCGTGCATCTGCGGCTCTGCACATTTGGGGTCCAGGATGTACAAGTCACAGGACACAGCCAGGTCTACTCAGAAGTAAGTCTTATTTTGTTCAATGGGGCTTACTCTCAGGAAAGTGTGGTTAGGATTGCAGCCACATACATATATCCTATCTAGAGATGGGAGAAAATGGTTTACGTTTTTTTTTTGCGGATTTTGGTGTTTTCCAAAGTCAGAACTATAGAAAGCAGTGTTATGATGATGATGATGATGATGATGATGATGATGATGATGATGACAATGACAGCAGTATTTATATACTGCTTTTCAACCACCTTTTCAAAGGTGGTTACATCCAGGGAGTTGAGTGGAGAGAGAACCCACCTCAGTCCACTCACCCACCTCCACTACTTTCTGGCTGCAATCCTATACACACTTTCCTGGAAGTAAGCCTAATTGATTACAATGGGACTTGCTTCTGAGTAGACAGGTATAGGATTGGGCTCTTTGTTCACTCAGTTCCCCTCTTCTTTCTTGAAGCTACGGCAGCAACTGTTACCCTGCACATGCCCTGCACATCTCGTTTGATCTCGGAAGCTAAGCAGGGTCAGGCCTGGTTAGTACTTGGATGGGAGACTGCCTGGGAATACCGGGTGCTGTAGGCTTATACCATAGTCTTTCCATGCCCGATCTCGTCTGATCTTGGAAGCTCAGCAGGGTCAGGCCTGGTTAGTACTTGGATGGGAGACCGCCTGGGAATACTAGGTGCTGTAGGCTTATACCATAGTCTTTCGAGACTGAAGGTTGCCAACCATCTTGAAGCTAGGGAGAAGGTGGCAGGATGAGGGTTGAACTCTCAAGGCTGAGACTTCTGGGTAAGGGGTCTTCTGGGTAAGGGGTCTTCTGGCTCAGACTTCTGGGTAAGGTTTGCTCAGCAAAGTACCATTTGAGGGAAGAGAATATTTGTTGTACCACGTCAGACCAATGGGAGGCCATGGACTACCTCTGATAGCAGAGACGGAACAGTAGTTAATTGATACCAAGAACACAAACAGATCAAGATCCTGAAGGAGAAAAAAATCTGTTAAGCCACATCTGTTGAACAAAAGGAGGTGGGAAGGAGTGAATTTGTCGATCTCCCAGATATCTCAACGGTTACTCTGTATGGTCTGGTACGGAAAGAGGTCCATAATGGGTAACGAGTTCTTGCACTGGGTGATGCAAAACCTAGTTACGCCTCTGCTCTACGGCATAGCTTTCTAGTGGGCCCCCAAAATGGATAGGGGACAGGATTTTTAGCATTTGAGGAAAGGGCTTTACCCCCAGTCCTCTGCAAAAGCCGGAGCGGCCCCTGAGCCGAGCTCAAAGTCGCTCCTGATCATCTGACTTCTCTCTACAAGGTTTCGAATGATCTTTTCATGGTTGTTTTGCTGGACTCTTCAATGAGAAAGGAGCTGCCCAATTGACAGGGAAAGAGCAGATAAAGTGTTTCAAGAGCCCTTGGAAAAAGGGGAGGCTCTTTTTTATTTTATTTTTTAAAGTGGCATAATGGAGCCTGCCTTCTTCTTAGAAACCTTTAATTATTTCCATTTCTCCTCTCCAACGTATATTAAAACGCCCTCACTCCTCAGAACACAATTGTGAGGACGTCTGCGGGGCCTTTTGTTGCCATTAACGTTTGAAGCCTCGTGCCGCCGATCAAATGGGCCCGTTTTTCTCGGGAAATCCAGGGCTTTGCCTCTTCTCTTGTGATTAGCTCTTGGGCTGCTCTGGCAATCCTTACATAATTGCACATTAAGAGAGCGGATGGAGCTATCCATTAACCTTCCATCATCAAATGGGAGGGGATTAAGAGGAACCCGATTCCGCTAAAACACACACACACACACACACACACAAAAGAAATGGAAGGGAAAGATTAGTATTGTGTCAAGTGTGGCTCTTGTCAAGCACAAGTGCACTTGTTTCTGCCACCGAATAGTGGGACCGCTTGCAAGAAATGAGAACAGCCTTGCCAAGAGTTAAGTTCTTGTCTTTTGTGTCTTCTGGATGTTCCTGGGATATGTCACAGGAAATGATCCTTTGCCCATTGCTTCCCATCCAGTCAGAATAACCAAGAACGAGCAGCTATAAGGCCAACATTTCACACAGCATGTGAGTATCGGGGGCCGGCTGGGAGATGGGCGTCATTAGTCTGTGGAACTCCTTGCAACAGCATGCGGTGGTAGTGGTGCCTGCCCTGGATGCCTTTAAAAGGGGATTGGGCAGATTTTGACTCAATGGGGTTTACTTCTGAGTAGACATGCCTAGGATCACACTGTTAATATACCAAGCACTATCTGTCTGTTGGCAACCTTCAGTCTCGAAAGACTCTGGTATCGCACTCTGAAAGGTGGTTCTGGAATAGCGTCTAGTGTGGCTGAAAAGGCCAATTTGGGAGTGACAATCCCTTCCACATTGGGAGCAAGTGCAGTCTGTCCCTGGTCTGTCTCCCTGGCTATGGGCCTTCCTTTTTTGCGTCTTAGCTTCAGACTGTTGGCCAAGTGCCTCTTCAAACTGGGAAAGGCCATGCTGCACAGCCTGCCTCCACGCGGGCCGCTCAGAGGCCAGGGTTTCCCACTTGTTGAGGTCCATCCCTAAGGCCTTCAGATCCCTCTTGCAGATGTCCTTGTATCGCAGCTGTGGTCTACCTGTAGGGCGCTTTCCTTGCACGAGTTCTCCATAGAGGAGATCCTTTGGGATCCGGCCATCATCCATTCTCACGACATGACCGAGCCAACGCAGGCGTCTCTGTTTCAGCAGTGCATACATGCTAGGGATTCCAGCACGTTCCAGGACTGTGTTGTTTGGAACTTTTCCTGCCAGGTGATGCCGAGAATGCGTCGGAGGCAGCGCATGTGGAAAGCGTTCAGTTTCCTCTCCTGTTGTGAGTGAAGAGTCCATGACTCGCTGCAGTACAGAAGTGTACTCAGGACGCAAGCTCTGTAGACCAAGCACAGACACATTCATACATGTACACAAGTGTAAATTAGACTAAGATACAAAAGTTTCAGGCAGCCCAATCCTAATCTCCCCTGCAGCTGGCCTGCACTGCATCCAGGGCAGGGATGAGATGGGTTGCGGCGCAATTCCAAGTAAGGGGAATTCATTCCCCATATCCTGTGCCACGGGCTGGCTGCCCCATGGGGCAACGTGGAGCTGCATCACCTAAAGAAGTGGCACAGATCCAAGCCGGCCCGTGTAAGGCCAGGCTGCCTGGGAGTGGGGTGGGGGGTTGGGATCTGGCCTAAGTACTGGATCCTGGCACCACACCCTCCCGCCCACCAGCCTGCCTGCCACTCACGCTCCCCCTGTCCCAGAATGCCCCTGAAACGCCCTTCTCCTGCCGTCCCCAAACCCTTGCGCCGGCAGCCCCCGTCGGCATGAACATACCTCCAGCTGGTGTGGCTCCAGCGCTGGGAGGCTGGTGTGCGTCCTTCCACCGGCGTACCCAACTTCTGAGTCATCACGAATGTGCTTTATGGCACACTTGCAACACTCGTAGGCCGGGACTTGCGCCACTTACGCTCTAAGACAGTTTCTTGCTTACTTTTGTCTCCTGCTCCTTTCTGAAGCAACTCCAGGTTTATTTTTCCTGTACTGGGCTATGTGAGTGGAATTGCTTAATTTCATTCTCCTCTCCTCTTTTTTTTTTGGGGGGGGGGAGATAATTCCAGTGTTTCTTGAGATGATTAGGCAAAGCACGCTTAGAAATGCCATTCCCTGAATACTATAATGAAATCATTCTATTTTTTTTTTTAAATAAAAGGTGGAACTCTGGGCTAATTGGGATGGTTGAGATCCATTTGACCCTGGCCCAATTAATAATGACTTTGTCTGATACCAGCTTTGAGTCGAAAACCCGCTGTCTGTTCTCTTGCCAGCAACGCGGATTCTTTTGTTGCTTTCGTTTAAAAACGTATCTTTCGCTTATTATTTTTAATCAGATCGGGGAGTGACTTCCCTGAACCCTTTGACCAACAAGGGGCCGTTCCTCCACCCTTATCGTAATGCTTTTCGCCCCCGTATTCTGCAATCGGTAATTGCATCCTGTTCTGCCCCAAATGAGAAGATGATGCCCTTTCTTGATTGTGTACTCAATGTCCTTTGAATAACATCTCCAGGCAGAATAGACTTTTTTCCCCCCCCTCTGGTCAAGTCATTTTCCAGCAAGACATGGTGACAGGTTGAACCTTACCTGAGTGTCTGGGTATCACACAAGTCAAATTAAAAGCATATCGCACTGAAATCACAGCCTTAACTGAATAGAAGGCTGTCTTCTAGCAGCAAATGGCGCCTAGCCTTGAAGGCTTTGGCTGCTATCCAAAACACATTCCCTGGCAGTAAGTCCCATTGAATGTAATGGCGTATACTTATGGGTAGCCATGCATAGGGTTTCACTGTTTGGGACTGTGATAGCTGCCTTCTCCCCTTCAAATCCTGTTCATACGCTTGAGCCTGCTTAAAACAGAGTCTGCGCCGTCAAGTACAGAGAGGGAATTTCTCGCTCCTACCTGGGGATAGCAGGAATTGAACCCAGGACCGACTGTATGTAAAACAGGTGCTCTACCACTGAGCTAGTTTCCCAGTAGCAGAGCCATTGAGGGGGGGCAGAGCTGTAAGTCCTGCATGGCTCCAAAACTCGCCATGTAAGCTATCCTTCCCCCTCGCTCTTGGGGCCATTCCAAGAAGCAAAAGCAACATTCATGGCATCCCCTCCATGTTGCTTTCACCCCTGGATGGGCTCTGAGAGCAAAAGGGAGGGGCAGCTTACATGGTGAGTTTCTGAGCTGTTTGGAACCTACAGCTCCGCCCCCCCTGAATCCACCACCGTACTTCCCATTTTGACCTGTAAGTCCAAGGAGTCTTCATATTCCATTTAGATCTTCAGCTGAAGTCCTGCTTAGTTCCCTCCTTCTTTCTGAATCCAGGAAGAGAATGGGAAGCAGTGATAGGTGGATGCAGGTGGGCAGGGCAGATGGAAACAGGCTCTTGCCAATTACTACCTTAAGCATCCATCTCAGTTGGTCTCATAGATTGGCCGATCCTGTTTACTACTTGCTTAATAGGCCTTTCTGAGTGATATAGCGATTGAGATTAAACATAGTATACAGGTCTGTCCTGTTTATCTGTGGGTTTGGAACCCACTGATTTAACTTTCCACGGGTTCTGAACCCACAGTAGGGGGCTGAACCTGAGCTCCCAGATGCAACTAGAGGTGTTCTCCACCCGTAGCCTCTGTGGGCCTCAGAAATTCTCCCATTTCTGGCACTTCTGAAGGCTTTTCTGAGGTTGCACGCAGACTCTGTGGGCCTCAGACAGTCTCCAAGACATGACCGGAGAACACCTCAGCTTGCTTCCAGAGGTCATATTTGACTGGACCCGTGAATTTGCTTATCCGTGGATTTCCGTATCTGCGAGGGGGTCCACGAACAGATCTATTGTGGATACCAAGCTCCAACCGTACATGTATATAGGGACTAAACTTATAATACAACCATATTCAAATTTATTCAGAGGTGTGTCCTACAGTGTTAAGAACATAAGAACAGCCCCACTGGATCAGGCCATAGGCCCATCTAGTCCAGCTTCCTGTATCTCACAGCGGCCCACCAAATGCCCCAGGGAGCACACCAGATAACAAGAGACCTCATCCTGATGCTCTCCCTTGCATCTGGCATTCTGACATAGCCCATTTCTAAAATCAGGAGGTTGCACATACACATCATGGCTTGTAACCTGTAATGGATTTTTCCCCCAGAAACTTGTCCAATCCCCTTTTAAAGGCATCCAGGCCAGATGCCATCACCACATCCTGTGGCAAGGAGTTTCACAAACCAACCACACGCTGAGTCAAGAAATATTTTCTTTTGTCTGTTCTAACTCTCCCAACACTCAGTTTTAGTGGCTTTCCCCTGGTTCTGGTTCAACAGAGCTTACTCCCAGGAAAATGTGTATAGGACTGCACTGTTAATTTATGGATGGTTAACCACTTAGAAATCTAGGAGCGCCAATATCAATTTTGAAGATGGGCTAATGAGCAGCCTGCAGATTCAAGAGGGCTTGGGTGATCCCTGAATATCAATGGACATATATCTGTGATTAAATCATTTATTCTTCATGACAACGCTGGAATTTGGAGCCTGTGTGGGACTATATGTCTAAAATTTGCCCTAACAACCATTCTTGTTCCCCCCTTCTATTTTCCCCTGAGCGCCTGAAGCCTTTCTTTTCAATGGAAAATTATGCATAATTTGAGCAAATTACGGGATGTCACGGTTCTTTTTGACAACACCGAAATTGTGTCTTGCTTGCTGAGTTAGTAAGTTCATGCAAAAAGATGCTTGCCGCAGCCATGATCTCAGGCAGGCACCTCTTCGAGCAGCCAAGGAAACCTTGTCCCTCAATCGTCTATGTGCCCGAGTTGCTCCAACGTTTGGTCGTAATATTTTTCTTGGCTCTGATATCAAGCGGCAAAGACAACAGAAATGGGTTGTCTGATTCAGTGGCATAGCTGGAGGGGGGCGGAGCATTCAGTCCAGCGGGAGTCTCAGCGGGGCCCTCCCTTCGGAGCCATTCCCGGCGGGGGGAGCAAAACAGAGCCGTGCCCCCTGCCAGGTGTGGCTTTGAAGGGAGGGGCCGCTTGCCCGCCTCGCTGAGCCTCCCCGCCGGACTGAGCGCTTCACCCCCCCTCCAGCTACGCCACCAGATCGATTGCAAATGGTGAAATGTTCACAGGGAGGAGATGGTTCCCTGTCCCAAAAGGAGGGTCACAATTTAAGAAAGACACACCAAGGTGACACCAACAAACAGCTATTGGGAAAGATGCTATGCTGGGATGAATAGGGGCAGTTGCCCCCCCAGTGAGACATAAGAGAATCACCCCTTAAAACAGTGGTTCTCAAACTTTTTAACCCCAGGACCGACTTTTTAAAAAGGCCACCCTATCAGGACCCACCTTGCTTTTTGAGACTTTAAAAAAGGACGTGATCTAGAAAGATATATTATTTATTTATTCAAGCAATATTTTTGCTTGTTTGCTTGCAAAAAAATCAATTTCTCCTGCCCCCATGACCTGTCATCGAGGGACTTGGAAAAATAATGCTCAAATATTGATCCCCATATATATATATATATATATATATATATATATATATATATATATATATATATATATATATATATATATATATATATATATATATATATATATAGAGAGAGAGAGAGAGAGAGAGAGAGAGAGAGAGAGAGAGAGAGAGGGGGGGGGATCTATATCTACCTATATCTCTCTCTCTATATACACGCACACATCTATCTATCTATCTATCTATCTATCTATCTATCTATCTATCTATCTATCTATCTATCTATCTATCTATCTATCTATCTAGCTTGCAAACTGCAGGAGTTCAACTGTTTGCAGGGCAATTAGCGGCTATATTGCAGACTGCAGGAGCTCGGTTGTTTGCCGGGCAGTTAGCTGCTAGCTCGCAAACTGCGGGAGCTCGGCTCTTTGCAGAGCAGTTAGTAGCTATCAGATTTTTGAATAGCCTCAGAGCCTCAGGGCTTGGGGCAATTAATTATCTTATCTTTCCATCACCCATGTTTGAATCGGCGATTCTGCAGGACCCACCGGAAATCAGGTCCCGACCCACAGTTTGAGAAATGCGGCCTTCGAAGACGACTTGTCTGGTTAACTGGGTTGTGTTGTGTCAGGTGTTGCTGACAGTCATTCCTGGAATCCGGTGGCTGCTCGTTTCTTTTGCAAACAAGATAATTATCCTGGCAAACCGCCCGCATCCGCACATTTGTTGCCCATGCCAAGCACAGCCCACGGTTAAAGTGAACAGAGAACCAGCTGTGTGAGCCAGACCTTGCTGCGCTTGCCATCATAGGCTTTCTGGCTTTTGCAGGGATGCAACCTGCAAGCCAAGGCCTTGCTACGGGAACGTCAAATAAACATTCAATAGCACAGCGGCACGCGGGGTCATTGACAGACAAGTAAACAAGGTCCTTTTCCAGCCTTCTGGCCGCTGTTTCTCACACGAAATCATTTTCTGGGGCTCGAAGTGATCCAAGCCAGCCTTCACTTGTGGCAAAAGGCTTCTGTCTTTGGTGCGGCTTCTCCGGCGATGGTGCAGCCAAGTAGCGCATGAAGATGACTGCGTGATGGAGACAAGGCGGGGGATGATTGATTTACACTGCATCCTTGTTGGCAACCTTCAGTCTCGAAAGACTATGGTATAAGCCTACAGCACCCAGTATTCCCAGGCGGTCTCCCATCCAAGTACTAACCAGGCCTGACCCTGCTTAGCTTCTGAGATCAGGCATGTGCAGGGTAACAGTTGCTGCATCCTTGAGGCATGATGTACACTGTGGAGCCCGGCTGCAAGCTACACATGTTCTTGTCATTCTCATCCAATGTGTCCCACCCCCCACCGTTTGCTTGATTTTGTTTCGGAAGTGGAGAGTTGCCTTGAGAAGTCATGACCCCTTCCCGGATCGGTGGTCTGTAACTCTTTCCAGTGTAAGGGGAAACAGAAGGGCCAGCCCTGGCCCTGAGCATAGGCTTGGCGCTGGGCCAGCCAGGAGACTCCTTAACTAGACCCCAAAGCCAGCCCCCACTAGGCCAGAGCCCGAGTCCCTCAAGGAACCCGTCTTCACAAGCCTAGAACCTTGTGTCCATATGCCTAGAACCATGTACATCGGTGCTGGCAACAGGCCCGGAGGAACATGATAGAGCTAAGGAGGAGTGAAAAATTCCAGACCAGAGGCCTGCCCTTTAAAATCTTTCTGCTCTCCAGGAAATTCCCGTGCTAGAGCAGTGGCATCACCAGGGTTTGTGTCACCCAGTGTGGGAGGCCAGCAAATCACCCCCATGATGGGCCTCCTCCCATGCAGTGGGTGGGGCAACGCCCTAGTCAGTGGGCATGGTGATGTCCCATTTTCCCCTACCACTGGTTTCGTGGCTATAACTTTTGTTGGCACAGAGATATTTCAACGCAGCTTGTTTCGTTGCATTCCGCATGGAATTACGCACGGATTGATATATAACATGATAGTATTATTTGAAAATACCAAGAGGTTTGGACCGGTAGTGGTATCACTCTCAGGTGGGTGTCATGTGGTGTGGACTGTACCCCCCCCTAGACATCACGGTGTTAGGACACCCCCCACAGGTGGATGCCCAGATTCTGCTTGACCTCCTGTGTGTGTGTGTGTGTGTGTGTGTGTGTGTGTGTGTGTGTGTGTGTGTGAGAGAGAGAGAGAGAGAGAGAGAGAGAGAGAGAGAGAGAGAGAGAGAGTCCTACCCCAAGGTAATTGGCTCTAATACTCAACTGCTCTAACTTCTACAAAGTTTCTCTGATGTTCAACTATATTATACCTTGCAATACACAGTGTAACCCTGGTATTCTTGGTTCCGGCATCCGTGGCTTTGACTCACCATGGAAACCACGGAAAGTCACTTCCGGTTTGCACGTTCAAAACGGAAGTGGCTGTGGATTCAGGATTTACCCCTGCTAATTGGGTAAGAGGCACTTTTTCAAGTGGGTGCTCCTTTTTTTAGCAGGGGGAGAGTAATTGGCCCACCTCACCCCAACACCCCAGCACTGTCTGTTCTAGTGGCAGTCTGCTGGTATTCATTTGCATCTTTTTAGATTGTGAGCCCTTTTGGGACAGGGAGCCATTTACGTTATTTGATTTTTCTCTGTAAACCGCTTTGTGAACTTTTAGTTGAAAAGCGGTATATAAATACTGTTGATTGATTGATTGATTGTATCCGTGTGTCTTGGAACCGATTCCCCGCCAATAAAAAGGGTGGACTTTACCCATGAGCTAAACTTGCGCCAGGGTTCCGTGGCACTCTGCATTGCATGGAAAACGGGACCCAGTCCTCCGTGAGAAGCCCAGCACGTCTCTGTCACTGCCGCCTGAGCCATCACACAGAAGCTTCTGTAGATCACCAGCCGTCAAGCTTGAAATTTCCGCCCGTGTCTCCCACTGCGGGCCAATTATTAGCCATCATACATTTTTGGAATGAATCTGTGCTCCCTGCGTCTCCACAAAGGAAGACGTCTCATTTACCAGAACCAAAAAGATTATTACTTTGAGAAAAATCCCTGCCCAGTTCTTTTTTGTGTGTGTGATATTTTTTTCCATGGGGCGGCAATTACAAGGATGGATGAAATCTGACATTATCCTTACTTTCCATAATTGCAGGAGGGACGATGAGCATGGAACTCAGATGGGTCTTGTTAGCGGTCTGCGCGTTCCGGCGCACGCCGATGCGGGGTTGCCTGGCCAATTTATCAGCCTTTCAGTGGAATGGGGTTTTGTATTCTGCAAGGGAGAGGTCTCCGAGGCATCGGCGGCCTGAGATGGGGCTAATTGCCACCGCCCGGGACCATTTGTGAGGATTGATTGCGCCGTGGCCATGCGGCAAGAGCGGTCGGTGTGAGAAGCAGGACTCTCTCGATGTCGAACCCCTGCTAATTGGGTAAGAGGCACTTTTTCAAGTGGGTGCTCCTTTTTTTAGCAGGGGGAGAGTAACTGGCCCTCCTCACCCCAGCACTGTCTGTTCTAGTGGCTGTCTGCTGGTATTCCTTGGCATCTTTTTAGATTGTGAGCCCTTTTGGGACAGGGAGCCATTTAGTTATTGGATTCTTCTCTGTAAACCGCTTTGTGAACTTTTAGTTGAAAAGCGGTATATAAATACTGTTAATAATAATAATAATAATAATAATAATAATAATAATAATAATAATAATAATAATAATAATAATAATAATAATAGGCATGGGTGATTGCCAAGGCAGGTGCAATATTTTTCTAACGTGAACCCAGAACTTCTCTTTCCTGCATTTTTTCCCCCACTGAACTTCTTTTCTGGAGGAGGGAGGTGAAGTCAGGATTTGAGAAAAAAATATTTTCTAGGGGGAGAAAAAGTATTGAGCTCTCTCTCTCTCTCTCTCTCTCTCTCTCTCTCTCTCTCTCTCTCTCTCTCTCTCTCTCTCTCTCTCGTTTGTGTGTGTGTGTGTGTGTGTGTGTAAGAGGCACTTTTTCAAGTGGGTGCTCCTCTTTTATTTAGCAGAGTAACTGGCCCACCTCACCCCAGCAGTGTCTTTTCTAGTGGCTGTCTGCTGGTGTTGCATCTTTTTAGATTGTGAGCCCTTTTGGGACAGGGAGCCATTAGATATTTGATTTTCTCTGTAAACCGCTTTGTGAACTTTTTGTTGAAAATCGGTATATAAATGTTGTTGTGTGTGCGTGTGCGCGTGTGCGCGTGTGCGCGTGTGTGAAACAGAGGAAGATTCCCATGCATTACCAACCCTGTCTTTCCACCCACCCACCCTCCGGGACTACCAGGGTGCAGCAAAACCTGAAAGGTCTTATGGGATATTTTACTCTATTGCCGTTGGAGAGGACTGACAGCCAAATACTAGCCAACTTTCCGGCGCTGACGCGGCCATCCCAATGGGGCGCATGTTGCGTTCTGTGCTGAGGGGGCAGGCATACCTACATGGAGACCTCCTCAAAGTAAGGGAATGTTTGTTCACTTACCTCCGGGCTGCACTGTGGTTGCGTCGGCAACTGGAGAGTTGGTTTGGATTGGGCCGAGAGGCTGATGGTGAGTGGCTTTCCCAAGGCCCCCAAATGAGTTGGTGGCAGAGATGAGGTTTCAACCACGAAGGTCCCATACTTTGCATGTCTATTCTGAAGTAGGTCCTATTGCGTCAACTGGGACTTACTCCCAGGTAAGTATGTATAGCATTGGAGCCCTAACTAACTCTGATGTTCCTCACAGGGGAAATGAGGTACTTCTCTTGGAACGTATTAAAACTCAAGTGAAGTGAAGAGCCTAAAGCCCCTATCAGATGTATGTATGTATGTATGTATGTATGTATGTATGTATGTATGTATGTATGTATGAAGGATTGAATTTTCTTTGCACCCAAGCTCAGTTGCATAGCTGGAAGGTGTGGTCACAGGATGCTGTGACCCCAAGCGGCACTCTGTGGGGGGGGCAGCAATGATGCCCCGCCACTGCTGCCTGGGTCCTGCCCTCCTCAGTCTCAGCTGAGCCGCTCGGAGTGAGGCTGTCCACTTTGGCTCACCTTGCTCCTAGCAGCGCATGACCATGCAACAAAAGACAGAACCTGCCCACCCCCACGGTCATTCTCAGGACAGTAGCTCAGGCTGGCCTGACCCCAAGCATTCTCACTCCAAGCGTTCTTGCCCCAAGCATTCTCAACGGCAGGGGTGGAGGGGGAGGTAGGACAACCAGTGTGCCCCGGGGTGGATACCCAACCTCAGGGAATTTATTGTAAGATATTGACAGGTACGACTATACATCTGAAAATCTCTTCCTCTACAGTTTGAAGCTCAAAAACTGTTTTTATAGATATATCCCCTGGGGGCTGGGGATAAGAATAGGCCCTCAGTTTGGCTGTACTTGTCGTAAGAGGCGACTAAACAGCCACCAGGTAGATGGGACTCGTCAGCCTGGGAAGGCAGCTCATCTGAAAGAAGGAAAACTCTGATCCCAAACCTCCACTGCCTTGTGGCTACATCCAGTTAAAGAAAAGGCTTCAGGAGTCAACTCGAGGCAAAATCCAGAGCCGGAGTCCCTGAGGCAGTTCATGGCTGAACACAGTCACGTTCTGGCAACTCCTGCGACGCCGCTGGAACAACCGTATTGGCTTCTGCCTTTCCATTGGACCATTTCAGCGACGTGGAGAGGGAGGATTTGCTGCATGGGAAACAGTGCATCCTCCATATCTACTTTACCCAGGCTTTGCGCACTGGAGAGAACACTCTGTTCCAGAACCACCATTCAGAGCGCGATACCATAGTCTTCCAAGACTGAAGGATGCCAACAACCAGATATAGCCTTTGCTTAAGAGCATAAGAACAGCCCCACTGGATCAGGCCATAGGCCCATCTAGTCCAGCTTCCTGTATCTCACAGCGGCCCACCAGATGCCCCAGGGAGCACACAAGGCAACAAGAGACCTGAGCCCCAGTACCCTCCCCTGCATCTGGCATTCTGACATAACCTATCTCCACACGACCATAAGATACTTGCATCCTGCTTATGAATTTTCCAAAACCATGAGGACTAGGCAGTTGCGAGCATTTCCAAATGGAATCGTGATTGGAATCAATGGCTACAAGCCAAATGTGGGTCCTGTGCCCCCTTGCAAACTGTGGACGGAGCTACCACTTGTCGCTCTTTCCCCAGTCACTCCTGTCTTTCAGAACACTCCCCTGCCCCTCACTGAATTTCTGGCTATTAACGGGCGCAATGAAGAAATTGAGCTGGGGCGCACTGCAAGCTTGAACATCTGAACGTAGTGATATGTTCTATTATTTTAATTCCTCACTAGCTGCAAATAATTTCTAGTGGGTAATTTTTGTGCTGAAAATCAATTAGCCGAAGGTCACCCATCATTAACAAAAACAATTAAAAGAACAGAAAGCACAGTAAGATCTTTTTTAAAAAAATGTTTAGCAGTTTGGAAAGCCTTTCAAGTGTGTTGAAAGTAAAAGGGTTGTTTTTTCTTTACCTCCTTTAAAAAGAAAATCAATGAAGAAAGCAGTCTTTGGAAGAATGCCAGGGGAAAGTAGTCCTTTGGGGGGGGGGGAACCAAAATACATGAGGGCTTCTTAAAGACATCCAGCTTTTATCCAGAAAGGGAAGAACAGAGTGAATGCAGGATAGCTTACAGTTCAGAACTGTGACACTCTCTTTGTGAACAATGTGCCAGGCTGGCCGAGGGCTTGCGGTTGATGAAAGTCGCCGAGTGCTGGAGTTGGCAGGGAATTCAGTTGAACAGCTCATTTCAGAGCACACGTATGGCTGCCCTGAACTCATTTTGTCTGGCAGAAAAGCTGCGGCCGGGAAAACTCAATCAGGTTGCCCTGTTGCCTTGATTGCAGATGCCTGGGAAGGAAGAGTTGTGTGTTCGTTTATGTAGGCGACACCTCCCGTGTACAGTGAAGCAAGATGGTAGGTCTCTGCCCCGAGGAACTTACAATCTAGAACAGGTGTGTCACACCCATTTCAGACAGAGGGCCGGAGTGAGCATTCGTGGTGACTGCTGAGGGCCGAAAAGGATGTCACAGAGTGGAAAGTGACATCATAAAGCAGACGGTGTCTGGTTAGCTGTGATGGCAGAAATAAGCATTTTGTTCTCTCGTAGAAACTCATTCGTTGCAAATGACAGAAGAGAAAATGTGCAAATCTAGTTCATATTTTCAAGACATGGGAGAGCCCAATTATAAAAGGGGCCATATAAATTGCTTCCCGGGGCTGTATTCAGCCCACTGCCTTATGTTAGATACCCCTAATGTAGAAAAAGGGAGAATAGTAAGAAAACAAACCATGGGATTTTAAAAATATTAGTTCCTCTATGGATCCGGGGGGGGAGTGGGGGGGAGATTTCTGTGTCCAGGACCAAATCACATGGCAGCAATTTCAGGAACGGCATATGAACCAGCTGGGGAGAGGCTCAGTATCAGCCAACGTGCTTATTATACAGACAGTCTCAGGTTCAATCTCCGGCACCTACAGAGAGGACTGGGACAGACCTCTGAAGAACTGCTGTTGCTCAATGTAAACTTGCGGTTCCCAAACTGTGTGTCTGGGACTCCCCAGTGGGTTATGACTCAATTTTTGGTGGGTTGCAAAACTGACAGGGCAGATTAGGCTATGTGCATTAAGGGTTAAGCAAGCTGCTATTTGGGGGATCACTGCTGCCCAACCACCATTATAGCCATACCCCTTGGCATTCCCAAATCAGGCAGTGGCATTCTTTACGGCTGTAGCGGAATGGCCCCGAATCAATGAATGTGGAGCTCGACAAACACTCCAGAAGGCAGTCCCACCCACCCCCCAAGTAAATGGGATCAAAACAGAGGCTTGAGCGACTGGTAAAGTGAAACAATTCGAAACTTCCTTGCGCATAGATTTGGTGTTGCCTTTGAAATTAACCAAAGAAAACAAACATAAGAGATTTCAAAGGGATCCCATTCCTGGTCCTTCTGTCGAAAAGTGTAAGAGTCTCGACGGAGCTGCTCAGGCTGTAGTAGAAAAAAAAATTAATTTGCATTCAGGCACAATCTTTTTGACAGCACCTTTATTTCAGCACGAGGAATTATGAGGAACGCAACAGTGACATAATGATGAAAAAACCACCTTATTTGGCAACATGGCACAAAGGAGATTTTCTTTGAGGTTATTAAATTCTTATTCCCGCATAGCGACCTTTTTTCAGTGTCTGTGAAGATGGAATGCAGTCAAAATGCAATAGAAATGCTTCGGCCCAGGGTTTATTCTGAAGCTGAACCTGAAACCACAGAGGCCTCTCCATGAAGTTTCAAATATTAAAACTGATACCACCAGCCAGAAATATTTTGTAATTGTTGGGGGGGGGGGGGCAATTAAACCGTTTTTGCCCAACGTTGCATATACGCAACAGTGATCAAACTTGTGGGCTGGGCAAAAACGGGTTAATGGCCAAGTAGGGCACATGTTTGAAATGCAGAAGCCCTCCGTTTCATCCCTGGAATCAGATACGGTAGTGGTTCCCAAACCACTGTGGGCCGGTGTTGGAGATCCACTGAGATCAGGGATTTCAAGTTAGGAAAGAGCTTTGAGTGGGACCCTGAAGAGGCACTGAGTCCAGTTTGGGCAAGGCTGGGCCCATGGGGAGGGTCGTAGAATGCAGGACAGGCTAGGACAGAGGGTCTACTCCAAGGTTCAACACAGGGGAGGAGTTGGGGGTCGTTCAGTACATTTGACCCTTTGTATCCATGGAGGATTGTTTCCAGGACCTCCATGGATACAGAAACGCTTTCCACATGCGC
Source organism: Tiliqua scincoides (assembly GCF_035046505.1). Taxonomy (NCBI): domain Eukaryota; kingdom Metazoa; phylum Chordata; class Lepidosauria; order Squamata; family Scincidae; genus Tiliqua; species Tiliqua scincoides. The sequence continues at coordinate 9,758,560 of NC_089833.1, forward strand.
TGCCTCCGACGCATACTCGGCATCAACTGGCAGGACAAATTTCCTAACAACACAGTCCTGGAACGTGCTGGAATCCCTAGCGTGTATGCACTGCTGAAACAGAGATGCCTGCGTTGGCTCGGTCATGTCATGAGAATGGATGATGGCTGGATCCCAAAGGATCTCCTCTATGGAGAACTCGTGCAAGGAAAGCGCCCTACAGGTAGACCACAGCTGCGATACAAGGACATCTGCTAGAGGGATCTGAAGGTCTTAGGAGTGGACCTCAACAAGTGGGAAACCCTGGCCTCTGAGCAGCCCGCGTGGAGGCAGGCTGTGCAGCATGGCCTTTCCCAGTTTGAAGAGACACTTGGCCAACAGTCTGAGGCCCATAGCCACGGAGACAGACCAGGGACAGACTGCACTTGCTCCCAGCGTGGAAGGGATTGTCACTCCCGAATTGGCCTTTTCAGCCACACTAGACACTGTGCCAGAACCACCTTTCAGAGCACGATACCAGAGTCTTTCGAGACTGAAGGTTGCCAACAACAAGGAATCCTGAGATGGGGACAGAGTCATAGCATCACAATTACTTAGTTGGAGGTTGGGCTGGGCAATCTGGAGGTCATCTCCCCCTCCTCAGAAGGCCTCCAGGATGTGACTGGAAGTGACCTCTGCTTCACATCCACAACTTCTGGTTGCACCCGAGAGGTATTCTGAGGCCTGGGGAGGCCAATGGAGTGGACCGCAGGTCTCTCCCCATCTCAGAACGCCTGTTGGACATCAGAAGTCGTGGACGCAAACTAGAAGTTGCGTCTGCTCGTGTCTTGGAGGCCTTCTGAGGTGCAGGAGGCATCCCTGGTTGTTCAAATCTGTGGGTGACAAGCCTGTGGATAAGGAGGGCCCAGTGTATAAGAGTCTAGGACCTTGGACAGGTCCCAGGGGGAAGACCCCTTGTTCAGATAAGGGCTGTATAAATACTATGAACCAGGTACCAAAAATTTGTGTGTGTATGTGTTTATGTGCATTTTTCTGGGGCGAGGGTTCATAGCCATCATCAGATTCTCAAAGGGGTCTGTGACTTCCAAAAGCAGGGCTTTTTTTCTAATGGAATGTGGGGGGACGGAGTTCTGGCACCTTTTTGCAGGGGCCCCTCCCCTTTGGAGGCATTCCAGGAGGTGGGGAGCAAAATAGAGGCATTCGCTGGGTGGGTGCTGAGGGGTGCAGGGTGGGCCGGTGGGTCACCATGTATTTCAATATTTTATTTTTAATATATAATGCTACCAAGCTATGTGTCTGCATTTGGGGAAATGTCACAGATCTTTATTTTTAACAAGCTACTATGAAGATGCTTTTAACAATGATAGTAAATCATTGTTTATCATAGTTGATTTACATCATAGTAAATCATAGTTGATTAGTTCATAGTTGATAGTTGATAGTAAATCATAGTTGATAGTAAATCATAGTTGATTTACAATGATAGTAAATCAACTCCTGGGTAAGTGTGGGTAGGGTTACAGCCTAGGATTGTTGAAAATTTTCCTACTTGATGATGTCACTTCTGGCGATGACATCACTTCTGGGCATGACATCACTAAAAAGTGGGTCCTGGTGCTAAAGGAGTGAGAACCACTGTTCTAACTCATTCGTTACAACTCAAGCCTAACAACTCAAGAGACGCCGTGTGGCCCACACACACACACCCACACCTCCTAGCAAAGCCACTGCATTCTCTCACTCTGTACTCTCCACTGCAAGTGTTGTGTACTGCATTGCCGCCAGCTAGAAATGTGTAAATGGAAGGCAAAAGGGAAAAGGTTAAGAATAACTGACCTAGGGGACCACAAGGCACAAGGGGGTGACAATTCTGGCTCCCCTGCAGTATCTGCTTTGGGGGTACTTCAAAATATGACCTGCTACCCCTGGACATGATATAGCCCTGACACAGGCCTGCAATCTCCTTGAGAACTAGGCCAAGTTGCATACACCACAGGAAAGGCAGTTCATAAGATCTTTTAAACCAGCAAATAATACAAGAGCACAATATGTATCTGGCTACATACAACATATCACGGAGAGAAGTTGTAGTCTAACCATTCTCCATTATACGCTAGCTTTCTATGTGCAGGGAGTTCTAGTTTATCAATTCCGTGAGACCTACCATATATAACGGTGTATAAGTCAATGGTCTGGCCCGTGGCTTTTGCAGAGGTTGGAGGTCCTTTTGGGTTCTGAAGAAGAAGTGAGTGTAGTTAAGACATATGTTCTTTGACTTATACGTGAGTATATACGGTAGGTCTCGATTGCGCTGTTTGGACCTCTGATGTAAATGTTGGCTTAACCGAATGGTGGATTGCAGCCTTCCTTTCCACCCTAGTGTTGCCGGCAGCAGCAGGGTGAATGACAGAAGGGCTACCTGTGAGTTACTCTGCAGCCAAAGTGATGGACCCTGTTGCCTCTCTGCACGGATGGACGAACATCTTTTCAAAGGTAACCTTCAATGCTTGCTGAGCCTCTAATGCAAGGAACATAGTGCTTCACTTATAAATTGTCCATATAGCTGCTTGCTTTGTAGCAAGGCTATATCCTATTACAAGCAATTAGGCCCTTGATAATAAATTGTTTGTCAGTCTACCGGTGATGTGCTCTAAGTGATTGCTCCTGTAGGTATTAATCAAGTGGTGCGATTGCCTGCAATATAAATCTGCTCCAGGCTGCTTGGATTTCTTTCCAGAAGACTCAGTGAAGCAGAACAGGTTTTTTTTTTAAATACTCCCCCCCCCCAAAAAAAAAAAAATGTTAGCAGGAAACCTATTGAAACGTCCCCGTAAAGAACAGCTGCCTTGCTCTTGATTAAATAAATCATGGGTGAAGAAAATGGAAGGGTCGTCCATGGCCTTCTATCAAATTGGTCTCAGGAACTTCATAAGCGGTTTTGTTTCAATCCATCAACAACCATTGCATGGGGGGTTTCCAGGTCAGATGAATCCTGGGGAGAGTTTTGAGAGTGTAAAAGAGTGTTACACTTTTAGCGCTGGGACCCACTTTTTAGAATGAGAATCTGTCAGGACCCACCGGAAGTGATGTCATGACCAGAAGTGACGTCATCAAGCGGGACCATTTTTCACAATCCTAGATTGCAATCCTACTGACACATACCCAGGAGTTAGCCCCATTAACTACCATTGTTATAACCATATATAGCCTGTTAAAAGTACCGATCTGTCACATTTCCCCAAAAGCAGTCACATGCCATGGGAGCATCAAGTCTAATATATGAAAAATGAAATATTGAAAGGGATGGGGACCCACCTGAAATTGGCTCGCGATTTGGTGGTCCTGACCCACAGTTTGAGAAAACTGCTCTACAGGCAATGTCAAAGAATGGAGGTGCAATCATGTTTGTAGGAGATACTCACAAAAGCAATGGGAACTAGTGGCGTTGCTAGGGAGGTGTAGGGGGTGTGGGCTGATATGGGCATGGTCTGTGACTGTCCCAGGGAAGGAAAGCAAGTGAGTTGGGAATGCACAGGCCAGTGAGATGCCCTCAGGTTTTTTAACCTGGGATAGTATGTCAGAAATACCACCTCTGGTTGGCTTGGTCTAGATTTTTTGCCATTGTTGGGACTCTCTCTCTCTCTCTCTCTCTCTCTCACTCTCTCTCTCTCTCTCTCTCTCACTCTCTCTCTCTCACTCTCTCACTCTCTCTCTCTCTCTCTCTCTCTCTCTCTCTCTCTCTCTCTCTCTTATGTTTCTCATTTATTAAGGGAGGGTACCAGGATGCAGGTCTCTTGTTATCTGGTGTGCTCCCTGGGGCATTTGGTGGGCCGCTGTGAGATACAGGAAGCTGGACTAGATGGACCTATGGCCTGATCCAGCGGGGCTGTTTCAAAGCCCATTCCTTGACGATGGCAGAAAAGAAAATTATTTTGTAACAGAGGCTGTGGTGCCGCTCCAAGATGTGATTTGAATGGTCTATTCATTAAGGGATATTTTAGAAGTGTCCTCAGATAATGACTAACAAGAAATGCAAGTAAGGCTTTGCTCCTAATATTAAAGATCTTAAGAGTACCAGGATACATAAATGCATGTTTTCAGCCCATTAGGTGGTTCCAGATTAATTCTCGGGATGTCGCAAAAAACTCAATGTCGCTCAAAGACTGTCAATGCTTGAGAAAGAATTGGAATCCTATAGGCCAGGGATGGCAAACGTAAGGCCCGTGGGCCGAATGGGCCCTAGGAAGCAATGTATCCAGCTTTCCCAGCTTGATAACGCAACACACATTTTGCTTCCTTAAACGTTACACCAATTCCTGGGTATATTTGGGGTGCCGATTCCAAAGGTGGCATCAATTTTGCCCTATCACGTCTAGTTTTGGAGACACGGCACAGCCTCTTTAGTGAATGGTTCAAGTAGCTTCCTCAAGAGGAAGCCTACACCATGGCTTCCTCATGAGGAAGCTGCTTGAACCATTCAGTAATGAGGCTATACTACGTATATCTCCAAAACTAGACGTGATAGGGCAAAACGGATGCCATTTTTGGAATCGGCACCCCAAATTCATATCAAACCACCACAAAGTTTGGGAAAAACTTTTCTGACCCTCAGTTTGGTAGGCCTGTGTAATTAGGTTCTCTCATATCTTGAAAATATGAAGATCTGCCCATTTTCTCTTCCAGCCTTTGCAGCTGATGAGTTTCTGTGTGAGAACCAAGTGTTGATTTCTGGCCATCCTCTGCTTAATGATGACACTTCCTGCTTCCTGATGTCACTCACAGCCCTTAGCAGGCAGCATGAAAGCTAACTTTGGCCCTTTGTAGTAAAGAAGTGTGGCATTATTATTTATTATTATTTTATTAATTTATATCCCGCCTTTTTGCCCATGGGCACACAAGGCGGCCTATAACAATTAAAAATACAAAATTAACAATTAAAAACAATAATAAAAACAATTTTCAAATAATTAAAAAACTAAAAACAAACCCCGTGGAATTCTAATATAAAAGGAGAAAACAAAGCCCGCCAGCCTGTCAACAGTTAAAAGCTTTTTGAAATAAAAAGGTCTTCAGTCCATGCCGAAATATTAGCAACGAGGGAGCAGTTCTCAATTCTAAGGGGAGGGTATTCCAAAGTTTGGGGGCCACCACCGAGAAGGCCCTCTTCCTGGCTGCTGCCCCTCTCACATCTCTTGGTGGCGGCACAGTCAAAAGGGCCCCCCCCCAGATGATCTAAGAGTACGGGCAGGATTGTAAGGAAGGAGGCGGTCCCTCAAATACCCTGGACCCGAGCCGTATAGGGCTCCCGCTATATGTGTTGTTTAGGCATAGGACCTTCCCAGCACTCATTTGGGAGATATCAGAAGTACTGGCTGATCTGCTCCAAGGACGAACAGATCAGACGAGAGAGATTTAGGAAGGAGGGGGAACTATGGATGAAGGATTGGGAATGTAATCCATAGAACGTAATCTAGAAGTTGCTCTGATCAATAGACCTAGAGGCATCTTTTCTATAGTGGTTATCTTATATTTAGCAGCCGTGTCGTTACGCTGACGTCAAATTGCAGCCAGGTTTACATTTCTGGACCAGGGTTCATTTTTACAAGCCAACAATTTGAGTGCACTATAACCCAATAGTGATCTGCTTCGGATGAAATGGTGTGAGTAGCTGTGGGGTCACTGTGGGGTCACTAGGGCTTCCATCACCTGGTGCGGCCCACACTCCCAGCACCCCTCAACGAACGCCACTGCCTGGTGCAGACCCAGGTACAGTTTACCCAGGTACAGTTTAACAATTGAACTGCCTATTGGACAAAAAAAATATTAAGAACTGTGAGTTTAAAACAACCAAGAGTTATTGGCCGCTTAAGGACCATCAAATTAACAGTAGCACAAACTTTTGTGTAAAAGTTCATCAGGTGTATGTTCTCGGTTGTGTACACACACACACAGACAGAGATTTAGAGGAGAAAAGGTGTAAACAGCGAGATCCAATGGTCACAAAATACAGGGTGACCCCAAAAAAACAGAACCCATAAAATTTTTATTAAATCCTACAAAGGTCCAGTAAATTTCAAAATGTCTTTTCCTTGGTTAACCAAGACATATTGGGGAAGATTATTGTTCCAATATTTCATGCACAAAGTCGACTTGTATACCCTGAAAGAAAAAAAGAAGAAAAATTAAAATTAACAGTTTTATTCAAAGATTTGTGGGTTCTGTTTTTTTGGGGTCACCCTGTATAAGGCATAGAAATATCCTTGTTGGCATCCTTCAGTCTCGGAAGACTATGGTGTCATGCTCTGAATGGTGGTTCTGGAACAGAGTGTCCTCTCCAGTGTGTGAAGCCTGGGTAAAGCAGGTATGGAGGATAGGCTGTTACCCATGCAGCAAATCCCCCCTCTCCATGTCACTGAAATGGTCCAATGGAAAGGCAGAGGCCAATATGGTTGGTTCCAGCGGCATCGCAGGAGTTGCCAGAACGTGACTGTGTTCAGCCATGAACTGCCTCAGGGACTCCGGCTCTGGATTTTGCCTCGAGGTTGACTCCTGAAGCCTTTTCTTTAACTGGATGTAGCCACAAGGCAGTGGAGGTTTGGGATCAGAGCTTTCCTACTCTCAGATGAGCTGCCTTCCCAGGCTGACAAGTCCCATCAACCCGGTGGCTGTTTAGTCGCCTCTTACGACAGGTACAGCCAAACTGAGGGCCTATTCTTATCCCCAGCCCTCAGAGAGATCCAAAGGTCACAAAATATAAGGCACAGAAATATAAGGTATAGCTTATATAAGGTATAAGGGCAAGTCTGTGGGAACTTTCTGTAGAACACACCAGCACCATGAGAGTTCACGATAGTAGTAATTGGTGAAAATACTTTCTGCCTAACTCTTAGGGCAGCAAGGTCCATGGGTGGCCACTGGAAAATGCGACTGCAGAAGGATGGGGAAACAAAAGACAGGACCGTGCTGTTCCAGCTAAATCCACTTATTATAAAAGGATTTTAAGAGGAAGACCCAGATGTAATTACTCTTTGGAAAACTGGCAACCTTTCAGAAATGGATGGAAAGGAACCATATCTATCTGCAAAATGGAAAATCATGTTGATGATGGATTATAGGCAGGACCTGACTGTGCTTTATTGGAAAAAAAACACACTAGAAATAAAATAAAAAAGAAGGGATGGAGCGCAGGAGTCCAGGAGGACAAAACCAGGGACACCATTGAGGAATGAGGCAGGCAGAGACATAACTAGGGCAGAGCCTGAGTGGGCACTTGCCTGGGCACTATGCCAAGGGGGTTACTCTCAGTGCCCCTCAGGCTCTACCCTAGTTACAGAGGAAGATCTGGCAGCTTTGTGCCCCGCATTCCTTCAAAGGGGGCCCCTACAGGAGAAGGAACGGGGGCACGAAGCCACTGCAGTGAGATCCCCCTCCTCCGGGCACCCACTTCTCCGCAAGCGGCACAAGGCCATCACTTCCAGGTTTTCCCTGGAGGAACAGGGGCACTGGCACCTCCACAACCCTGTTTCTTCTCCTTCAAAGGGGAGCCTCCACGGGAGAAGGAACGGGGGCGTGAAGTCACCAGCGTCCCCTCCTCCGGGGAGAACATGTAAGTGTCATCACACTGTCATGTGACATCATGATGTCACTACCCCAGGTGCTGGAGCAGTGCGTTACGCCTCTGAAGGCAGGGCCCATGATGTCACAAGGTAGGGCTCATGATGTCACTAGGGTATCAAACCTTGAAAAATGGGGAGAAAAATCTGGCACCATTGTGGGACCAGGGGACATCCACTAAAATTGAGTGTTGGGAGAGTTAGAACAGACAAAAGAAAATAGTTCTTTACTCAGCGTGTGGTTGGTCTGTGGAACTCCTTGCCACCGGATGTGGTGATGGCATCTAGCCTGGACGCCTTTAAAAGGGGATTGGACAAGTTTCTGGAGGAAAAATCCATTACGGGGTACAAGCCATGATGCGTATGTGCAACCTCCTGATTTTAGAAATGGGCTATGTCAGAATGCCAGATGGAAGGGAGGGCACCAGGATGCAGGTCTCTTGTTATCTGGTGTGCTCCCTGGGGCATATGGTGGGCCGCTGTGAGATACAGGAAGCTGGACTAGATGGGCCTATGGCCTGATCCAGTGGGGCTGTTCTTATGTTCTTAACTACAATTCCCAGGAAGCCTTGCAGGTCTCTTGTTATCTGGTGTGCTCCCTGGGGCATTTGGTGGGCCGCTGTGAGATACAGGAAGCTGGACTAGATGGGCCTATGTCCTGATCCAGTGGGGCTGTTCTTATGTTCTTATGTTCTTATGTGGGGCTTAGTGGTATTCCCACAATGGCCTGCAATAAATATTTGTTGCCTGCTCACCTGAAGGGGGGAAAATGGGAGAAACAGGGTAATTTTTGTCCCCTTTGGCAATCCTAATTTCGAGATGTACAAGTAGTCTGGGAAGCCCAGAACAGGTGGGCCCTTTTACATTATGCCTTGTGAGCCATTAGACCAGGGATTGTCAACCTTTTTCATCTCATGGCACACTGACAAGGCACTAAAATTGTCAAGGCACACCATCAGGTTTTTGGCAAGGCATAACTCTGCTACCTGCAGGAGTCTCACATCTCCCATTGACCCTACTAATAAATGACCTTCCCCCAAATTCCTGTGGCACACCTGTGGACTACTCACGGCACACCAATGTGCCATGGCACAGTGGTTGAAAATGGCTGCGTTAGTCCCAGAATCAGGTAGGACAGCACAAGAAAACCCATGTGGTGCAATGGTTGATCTGTCCATTACCAATAAACCTGGGGAGGAGGGGGACCTTATGTATCATGGGGGCCAGTTTAGGGATCCCTGGAATCGGGGCAGCATGTGTCTAATAGAGTCTGCAGTCCTTGAAGCTCAAGTTCTTGCACTGGTAGGATGATGGAGCAAACCAAAGTTCTAATTTAAAGGACCCAACTTGTAGCATGATAATTATTCAAGCTAAATATTGTTTCAGTTTTAATGATCTCATCTTTTCTTTTTTTTGTCAAAAGGGGGAAAGAAAAATAGGATGACTAACCTCTACATGGGGGAAAGCTCTGAGCATTTTGTCTCAAGACAACAAAAGACTTCAGCGGGTTGTGGCTTGTGAAGAGAATTCTCATTTCTGGAACGGGGAGGTTCTGACTCATCGCTCCTGCCTTTGTAAGACCACATATCAAGGGAGGAGCATGAAATTGTCAGCCCCCTCCTTTGATGGGGAAGGCCTCAGAACGAGATGGACTTATCGGCCCAGGAAAGTATCCTTCTCCAGAGACTTTCCAGGTTGAAACCAAGTTGTGGAGCATCAAAACCAAACCTGTTTTCTTTACCTTGGCTACTGAATGGCAATGAAGCAGTGCTCATTTTTTAATGAGCATTTCTAGCTCAACCTTGATCACGAAAAGGCAGAGACAGGGTTGAGAAGCATCTTTGTAGCTTCCATCAAAATAACATTCAGGAGGCCAACCAAGGGAGATCAGGCAGATGTTCTCCTCTCATTGATGCACGGTGGTCTCATCAATTTCATGTGCGCTCTGGGAAAATATGTGAACATAAGAAGAGCCCAGCCGGATCAGGCCAAAGGCCCTGCTTCCAAAGGCCCAGCTTCCTGTATCTCACAGTGGCCCACCAAATGCTTCAGGGTTGTGAAATCTAGTCAATGACTCCCCCCCCCAAAGACTGACTGCTTTTCATGAACGCATGAACGCTACTAAAGCATTATCTTTGAATGCACAGGGGCAAATGGAACTAAGCCAGCCAGCCAGTAGGGGGACAAAACAGCTGGAAGAGGGCAAAGCAGTCCCTCCCATTTGCCATCAGAGCCATCCTGAGCAGTGATGGCAATGCACCGCTGCTTACTGGACCAAATGACATCTCCTACACAGTGCTGTCGCTGCCCAGAATGGCTCCGATGGTAAATTTGGGGGGGGGGCTGTTTGCACGGCGTGTTGTGGCACCTGCAGTACTTACCACTTTGCCCCCCCTCTAGCTATGCTACTGCAGCCAGCCACGCTCTGGCATCGAGCGGCCTCCATCCCCAGGTATCTGTACAATTGATATTGGCCTTTAGAGGGCACTGCTGAATGTTTAAATGGTATGGAATCTAAGGGTTTGTATGGAGCAAACTTCCTTATACTCAGTACTTTGCTAACGTTGCAGAATACTAGGGACAGCAGGTGCACAGACATAGGGGTTGTGGTGATAGTGACCATACTCTCCCTTTCACGTATTTACAATCCATGGGAGCCATAACATCTGACCAAGGCTACAGGTGTCGGTCAATTTCATCCATCACGGCTCAGAAATAAGAACTTCACCCACTTGTAATGCTCACATTGAGCATGAGGAGAGCCCTACAGCCCTGAAGGTTCTTTGAGCCAGAGGAGAAAGTAAGTCTCTCTCTCTCTCTCATTTCCCCCCCGCAAGCCTCCCACACACCCATGCGCTTGGAGGTGTAACAGGAAGTGAATTTGATGTGGAATTTAGCTCTGCGTTAACTAAGCTGCTTTCTGGGTTTTGAGGAGCATAGATGGATCATTCAAAGTTTTGAGGAACCTATAGATGGTTTCTGGATCCCAATGTCAAGCCAGATGTGGGACGAGATAGTTGCTCATGCAAATGCGACTTCCCAACACTGAATCCCGGGCCTGTTTCTGGGCCTGATTCACCCACTTGGATCAATGAGGACTTGTGCCAGAGATGGAGCTGGCGCAGGTCTGAGTTGACCTGTTGCAGCCATCTCTAGGGTTCCACATTTCCATTTCCCTGTGTTCGATATAACATGAACATTGGTCTAAAATCCGAATACATGTTAAATTCTTGGTCAATTTTCACCCTAGTGTTACCAAAAGGGCTGTTTTGTTGAGGGGAATTAATATACTACCCTTTTTGGAAACCCCAGGATCGCAGGCTAGATAACAAGACAGCCTAATGCAAAGAAATTCCTTTTTAGCTTGAAAAGAGACTGAGAGAAAGACAACTTTCAGCGAAAGATTATATTTTTATTACAAAGCATACAGGTAAACATAATGCACATGGAAAATTGATAAGTATATGTTTCTAGTACTTGTGTCTAGTGTACCTAGCTTATGGTGGTTGCATGTGAGCAGTATTTGGTGCATCCGAGGAGATCAGGAAAAGGGAAATTTGTAGGGGAGGATTTTAGGGGTCCCTGGTCTGCATAACCCAGTTGCTAAGTAAAGATAGGGAAAGAAGGGAGGAATAGATGGGGAAGAAGGGAAAGAGTTTCAGAAACGCAGGATAGTATACGGTACTTAAGAGTGGTTGAGTTACAACAATGAGACATATAACTTAAGCAATGATTTACAGTGATTGAGACAACAATCTTCTCTTCCAGACTCCTTGACTGGGGGATGGGGATGTGGTTACCATGAGCTTGACTTGACTTGATTGTCCTGTGTGTTGAGGTTTAATGGGTTTGCATAACAGTGATTGGATCAGGAGACCCTTTTGCATTGCTAGAGTCTTTGTTGCTACAGTCTTGGTTGCTGTGTGCATGGAGAGGTAGAGGTTGTGCAAACTTGTGACTTTTACCAGGGTTTTGGGAATTGGACCTGTGAGAAGTTTGGCTTATAACCAGATATAAAATCACAACTTAAAAGGAAACTGGGGATTTTCATGTAACACTAGTGCTCAGTGGATGTTGTTGTTGTTCAGTCCTTAAGTTGCGTCCAACTCTTCATGACCCCATGGACCACAGCACACCAGGCCCTCCTGTCTACCACTAACTTCTGGAGTTTGTCCAAATTCATGTTCATTGCCTCCATGACACTATCTAACCATCTCATCTTCTGCCGTCCCCTTCTCCTTTTGTTTCCAATTTTCCCCAGCATCAGGGTCTTTTCTAAAGAGTCCTCCCTTCCCATGAGATGACCAAAGTATTTAAGCTTCAGCTTCAGCATCTGTCCTTCCAATGAACAGTCAGGGTTGATTTCCTGTAGACTTGACTGATTTGATCTCCTTGCAGTCCAGGGGACTCTCCAAAGTCTTCTCCAATACCACCAGGGCAGGAGGTCTGGTCTAGAGGGTAGACCAGACCTCCATTTGCCTGAAGATTAACACCCACAAGGTCGCCAGTTCGAGGCCACCGGCACCGTGCGACCTTGAAGCAGCTGGCAAGCTGCAGCTGAGCTGTTCCATCTGCTCGGAGCGTGGGAGGATGGAGGCCAGAATGTTAAACCAGATCGGAGTGTAACACCTTGAATGTAGTGGTTCTTGAAAGAAAGAACCTTCTTTCAATTTGTAAAAATCCCTGCGTGGATTTAATAAGCCTGCCTATGTAAACCGCCTTGAATAAAGTCTTGAATAAAGACCAAGAAAGGCGGTATATAAATACTGTATATTATTATATTATATATAGATCCCCATTAATGAGGTGACTTCAAAAGGAATCTTACAGTGGGGTAGTAATTCAGGGTATGTGAATCTGCTCCTGGACCTCAAAAAACCCCTGGAATGACATGTTTGAGGAACACCTGGTCACTTCAGGGATTCAGACAACGATGTTGACATTGTGAAGCCTCACCGGTAATCACCCAAGTCAGAGGTCTGACTCTGAGTAAATGGCCAGTGTGTTGGTCCTGTTCAATATTTATTACCGTATTAATTCTTTGGAGCTCTCCGATAGACAGCAGTAACTAATATAGGTATGCTAGCAGCAACATGGGCAGTTTTACAAGGCTTAAGAACTATTCAGAAGTCAAATATTGGATGTCTGAAATGTTAATGCTTCCTCAAATTTATTTCTGTTCACGCATCCCATAGGTTGGTCCCTGCCTCTCTGTAGACAAAGGGATTTCCTGGGTGGACGTAAAACCTCCATATGCTTTAATTCAGTTTGGAAAAATTACATTTCCACCTTTTGTGACATACAAAATTACGCATGGGAAGGATAAAGCGGATAGAGAGTTGCTTTTTACACTCACACATAACACCAGAACCAGGGGACATCCACTAAAACTGAATGTTGGGAGAGTTAGGTCAGACAAAAGAAAATATTTCTTTATTCAGCGTGTGGTCAGTCTGTGGAACTCTTTGCCACAGGATGTGGTGACGGCATCTGGCCTGGACACCTTTAAAAGGGGATTGGACAAGTTTCTGGAGGAAAAATCCATTACAGGTTACAAGCCATGATGTGTATGTGCAACCTCCTGATTTTAGAAATGGGCTTTGTCAGAATGCCAGATGCAAGGGAGGGCACCAGGATGAGGTCTCTTGTTATCTGGTGTGCTCCTTGGGGCATTTGGTGGGCCGCTGTGAGATACAGGAAGCTGGACTAGATGGGCCTATGGCCTGATCCAGTTCAGCTGTTCTTATGCTCTTATGTTCCAAAACCATGCTCAAAACGGCAGTCTTGTCTTCCCTGGCAGTGTGCCCCATTGAATGCTATGCTATGCGGATTACTTCTGAGTCGAAAGTGCTGGTGTGGGCTGCTGTGATAACATCAACTCCCCGAAGCTGAGGAATCAACCTTAAAGCGATTAGGTGACAGGGTCCTGATCAACAGGAGACAATATACTGCAAATGGCACTGGAGCCTTACCCCCCCCGAACAACCTGATCACTTCTACGGACTGAGATCCAATTGGAGAGGGGCGACAAGAAGTGCCTTATTACTGAAGACAGGCAAATAGGCTGGAAAGCTCCGGGTCTCACGCTTCTGTCTCTGCCTGGTTCAAAATGAAGTGCTGATTGGAAATTGCAGTGATGCTTGGGAAGCACTGATCTATCATGCGCTGCCAGCCCGGGAGACAGAGCTCTGAAACAGGTCTGTTTGATGTCACCAGGGCTGGCACCAGGTAGCGAGGGGGCTGATGGTGGTGTCCTGGGGTAGTGCCTTGCATTAAGCTCCCCATGGTGCAACCTCCCCTCCCTGAGCCACAAAGACCTTTCGTTAGGGATCACCCAGGTCAGACACTGGCAAGAGTCCATGTCATAAAAGGGTCCACTGGAAAAGCTGACCCTTGTAAAAAACACTTTTGCCATGCTCAGATGTTGCACTATGTGCCTGGATTAAACTTGGGTATGAAAAAAAAAGCCCCTGGGATGGAGCTCTGGCTAAAATAAAAGAATGAGCTGGAGGAATCTGGAACGTCTGTTCAATTCTTGGAGGGTGAAGACATCCACAGGCATGTGTGGAGGGCCGCTTCTTTGACAGCTGCACTGGCTGCCAATTTATTTCCAGGCCCAATTCAAGGTGCCGGCTTTGACCTTGAAAGCCCTATATGGCTTGGGCTCAGGGTATCTGAGGAACCGTATACTTCCATAAAATTTGGGTTGTCTCCTCAGGTCATTGGAGAAGGCCCTTTTACAAGTGGCTTCACCTTGGAAGGTGCACGTGGTGGTAGCAAGAAACAGGGCCTTCTCAGTCGTGGCACCAACCTTTGGAACGCCCTCCCTCTAGATTTAAGAAACTGCTACCTCTTTGGAGACTTTGCAGTGAAGCCTGAAGACATTTTTGTTTAGACAAACCTACTGAGTCCTTGGCCTTTTTAATAGCATCTCGCTTTTACAGGCTTGATCCTTCTTTAGTAAGGTGCTGGCTGCTTTCTGATGTTTATTGTAAGCAAACATGAGAAGGGAGTGACGCAGGTTCAGAGCCCAAAAAGCCCCTAAGGCAGTGTTTCTCACTGTGGGTCAGGACCCACTAGGTGAGTCACGAGCCAATTTCAGGTGGGTCCCCATTCATTTCAATATTTTATTTTTAATAGATTAAACTTGATGGTACGTAACTGCACTTGGGGAAATATACAGACCTATACTTTTAACAAGCTACTATGTACATTCTTTTAACAATGATAGTACTCCTGGGTAAGTGTGGGTCGAATCACAGCCAAGGATTGTGAAAACGTTTCCTGCTTGATGATGTCACTTCTGGTCATGATGTCACTTCCGGTGGGTCCTGGCAGATTCTCATTCTTAAAAAGTAGGTCCCAGTGCTAAGAGTTTGAGCACAAGAGCCAGAAGCAACTGGGAAAGAATTTGGCTCAGATCCCAACTTCATTCAGGGGCAAAAATAAAAGATGCCCGTGAGATGCGCCCGGCTTTTTTTTTGACAGCGAAGAACAGCTGGCAAAGGGCACTTCTTGCTCTGATTGACAATGATCTCACAGCGCAGAGAATGAAAATTATAGTGGCGCTATCTTGTTGGAGGGGAGAAAGAGGCTGCTCCAGTGAACTCCCCTACCCAGAGGGCAGGATTACTCACTTACCAACCCTGAACCGGACAACGCACAGTCCACTGTGTCAGCAGGAGATAACCAGCGCGCTGCTTAATGGCGCCTGCAGGAAACATCACTCCAGATGGCTTCAGCGAAAGAATGGAAATGTGCGCCATAAAGGGACACAAGTCAAAATGCTGTGGAAGGGGAAAAGAGTGGAGGGAGAGGTGCCCCCTCAGTGGCACATCAAGGGCTCCCCTCCATCGTGGCTTGGTGGCTCCAGCCTCTCTGGAAAGCAGTGGTGAATGGAGGTATATTTGTTTTAGTGCAATCCCAGCACTTTTGCTCATGGGGGGGGGGGGGGGAAGAGATCCTATGGGGATTTACATCATCGCCACGAGTGATTTGTGGGTAGCTGTGATGTGATTTGTGGGTAGCTGGGATGAGAGGCTTACCCAATCAGTCATGGGATTTTGCATCTGATTTATTCCCAGGCATCCAGGTCCAAATCGCCTCTGCCAGGCAACTAATTCATAGGCAGGTTGACCATAAACCCCCCCCCCCTTTTTTTTCCCCAGTTGGGGTTTTAACTAATATTATTCTATGAACTCATAAGACGGAGCGTCTTATTTCTAATGGTGACATAGTCACCCTTTCCCCAGGTGTTTCCATTCATAGCGCAATCGTCGTTCTAGCTGCACAGCTCTTGCCCTTTCCAAGCTTCCGCAGGGAGCTGCCAATCACGCCCCAGGCTGGTTCTCAAGAAGTTCTCCATTCTTGCCAGCCGACTGCATTCCTCTGCTGTTGCCAGTTGCTTGCCCAGAGGTGTAACTAGGGCGGGGTCTGAGGGGCACCTACGCCAAGGAGGGGCGTACAGTAGCATCACTCGGGTTTCCGTCACCCCGTGTGGGGGGGGGGGCTGGCATGTCACCTGTCATGAATATGTACAGTTTAGGCCTAGTAGCATTGCAAAGCCTGAACCACAGTAACCCAGTAACACAGAAGGGGCTTGCAAGGGGCTTACAGTCCTAGCTGCAAGGATTTACAATTCAATGGAAGGTGATAATGTAGCACCTAGGCAGCCAGAAAGATGCCCATCAAGGATGGAATGCAGCTGTAGTTCTCCAGGGGGGAGGGAAGAGCTGAGAGGGTGAGCTTCCAGCCCCATTTCCGGAGGACAGGGTCTTGGGTCTTTGTCTCTGGGTGAGAGAGGTGGTGGGTGCACATCCTGCCCCGCAAGGACCATGTGGCCTTAGGTAACTGACCTGAGGATCTACAAAAGAAGCTGACCCAGGTGAGAGTCAGAGAATAATAGAGTTAGCCAGTTAGCTTTGTTGTTTTATGCTGATATGTTTCCTAGACATTTTTATGCCTCTAGCATTTGCTGCCTTTTGTAACTTTTTGTAACCCTATGTACTTAATAAAGTAAAAATCTTTTTACCATGTTGGTTCATTGTCTGTTGGGGACAAAGGTTCAGAATCCTGCCTAGCCATTCAGCAAGCTACCAAAAATCCTCATTGTGGACTAGTAACTTGAGGACTGAGACTTTAAGTAAAGAAAGTGCTCAGTGCCTACAAGGGATATAGTTAAGCCTAGAGGGTCTCAGTGTCCCTGGACTGAGGCACTGGCTCTTACAGGGTGGTGGCAGTACTACCGAACAGGGATCTTTGAGGGCTCTAGGGTTCAGAACCAACAACTCTGAGCACCCCAAAACCCTGGGAGCGAGACCAAGTGTACGACATCACCCCCATGATGGACCTCCTCCCATGCAGTGGGTGGGGCAACACCTGGGCGGTGGGCATGGGGATATACCATTACCCCACCCCGCTGGTTTCGGGGCTATAACATTTGATAGAACGGAGATATTTCTGCATAGTTTGTTTCATGGCAAAGAGCTTCCTTAGCAGGCCAGTTTCCTCCCAGATACGAACCTGTGTTAAGGATGGTCATGGATGCATTCCTGGGCCCAGGATATATGGCTTGCAGCAACAGTTGCCACTGCGTGCCCATGGTTGTGCCCCCGGCATCATGTGCAGGTGGTAAGTCCAGGTGAGATAGGAAAGTGCCAGATCCCAGGACTTTTCTGGGACCCTTGCTTTGACTCTTGGGCCCACTTTCTGATCCCTGGGTACAAATTACCCCCTTCACCCCCCTCTCCTAGTCCCTGCTCTTGAAATCCCAGGATGTATCATTTGTATCCCTGTTCAACCTAAAAAAGCCCAAGCCTGAAATATATCCAGTTGAACCTAATTCAGTCCTAATAGACCTGATTGCATATAAATTGCCAGCAGTCTTCCATACCCAGGGCCAAAAACACAACAACACACACACCCCAATTAACTGAAAAAAATGCCATTCTCGTATTCCCTCTTCTTCCCCCCCCCCCCCGGCTCATTTTGTAGATCTCTCCTCTTGACAATCCGTGGTGGATTCAACATTGTCACTGATTTGTGAGAATCTAAGGCGCCTCAATGACAAAGCAAATTGCCGCCAGAGATCCCGCAGCTCTCCGCCGCGCATGGGACACAGCCATTAGAGTCACATTGAGAAGGCTTGAGTGACATTGACTAGAACTGATTAACCGCAGAATGACATGCCAGAACCTTAAACAGGGAAAAACGTCCCCTTTGCTTGATGCTAGTCATTCACTCATTGGCAGCACAAATGCACATTTTCAGCCAAGAGGATATCTACCCTACTGTCAAAATAAGAGCAAGTGACCCCATTGCAAAGAGCTGGAGATGGGAGATGGTGGAGATGGGGGTGGCAGGGCGATCCAGCAGTGGGCGTGAGGCAGAGAGGATTAAGCGGATGGGGAGATAGTGGGGATGGGAGAAGGGGTGGAGAGGCAGGAGGTGTGATCTGGAGGTTGAGGAAAAGGTGCTATTGAGTGGATAGGGAGATGCTCTTTACACTCTCACATAACACCAGAACCAGGGGACATCTGCTAAAATTGAGTGTTGGGAGAGTTAGAACAGAGAAAGAAAATATTTCTATACTCAGCATGTGGTTGGTCTGTGGAACTCCTTGCCACAGGATGTGGTGATGGCGACTGGCCTGGGCGCCTTTAAAAGGGGATTGGACAAGTTTCTGGAGGAAAAATCCATTACGGGGTACAAGCCATGATGCGTATGTGCAACCTCCTGATTTTAGAAATGGGCTATGTCAGAATGCCAGATGCACGGGAGGGCACCAGGATGAGGTCTCTTGTTATCTGGTGTGCTCCCTGGGGCATTTGGTGGGCCGCTGTGAGATACAGGAAGCTGGACTAGATGGGCCTGTGGCCTGATCCAGTGGGACTGTTCTTATGTTCTTATGAGCTGTCACCTTACCTGAAAAGCTAAGCGGGACCAGCTTGGGTCTCTCCTTCAATGGGTGACCGCAAGCCACTGACAAGCTCAGAGCTGTAACACACTGCCCCAGCACCTGGGGCAGTGGCTTTACTGGGGTTCTCCCTGGAGCAGTGGCGTCACTAAGGACTGGGTCACCTGGCATCACTAGGAGGATGCAGGAGGGTAACGGGCTGCACCAGGTGATGTGCGCAGATGGACGACGCCACTACTGGCCAAAATTTTAAAATCTTGGCATTTTTGAATAATACCATTGTGTCATATATCGTTTGATGTGTAATTTCATGCACAACGCAATGAAACAAACTGCATTGAAATATCTATTTTCTATCTAAAGTTATAGCCAAAAAACCAGTGGGGATGAGGAGATGGTACGTCACCATGCACACTGTCTGGGGTGTTGTCCTGTCTACTGCATGGGAGGAGGTCCGTCATGGGGGTGACGTACTGGCCTCCCGCATCAGGTGACACAAACCCTTGCGAAACCGCTGATTGGCATCACTGAATTAATCAGTTACAGCCAGGATTTTTTGGGGGAGGGGGAGTGGTGGGGAAAGTTCATCTTTGTATTCTTGGGGAAAAGGCTCTGACTCACCCGTGACGGTTCACTTTGATAATATGAAAACTGATAGCAGAAATGAGATAGAAAGGAGAAAATGTCTTTTTAAGAACTAGCCAATGTAAGTCCATGCGCCAACCCCACCCCACAGCTAGAGATTAAGTGAAGGAAAATGGACTCATTGGCTCTGAAGATAGGAACAAAGAGTGCCCAACCTTTGGAAATCTCCAAATGGTCTTTTCATGCTCGAAATGAGAGCAAATGGGTTTCAAAAGGCCGCCTTTGTGCCGGCATGATGGGAGGTCACTGTGCTTTTGAGTCGGCAATGGCTTCCTTAATAGGAGTCGTATATGGAGCATGGAAAAACCGATGTGTGTGGCTTCACAGTGCGCTCTGCTCCTTTAGGGGACCTAGTTGCGTCCGGGGCTTGTGTCGTGCGCTCTCTGAAAGAGTTGATTACATTTTAATTTAAAACTTCGCTGCATCGGGAGCTTCGTGGGAATTTTCTGTTGAGATAGGGAAGTTCTGCTGAGCATGATGTATTCTAAATAAAAAATCCCTGCCAAGGAAAGGTATAGTGAGACAAATGAGGGTGATTGTATACTGGGAAGTCCTTCATGAGCTGAGTCGCGGGGAAGGATTTGGCATGGGAAAGGTTTACGTCATTCAGGAGTCTACCGGGGCAATAACTGGGGCAATAATAGAGTCATAACCCTGTTAATCTTGCCATGGCAAAAAACAGCAGCTTCGAGGTGGCTTGGAGGCAAACAGACTTTCAGCCCAGTTCTTGTCTTGAGATACACCAGCCTCTGTCCACGCACACCGGTGCAACTATAGCCCTGCTGGTGTAGAAGCCCCTCACCCCATCATCACATTCACCACGGATGCCTTCACAACTCCAGAAAAATGCTACGCTGGCATAAGAACATAAGAACAGCCCCACTGGATCAGGCCATAGGCCCTTCTAGTCCAGCTTCCTGTATCTCACAGCGGCCCACCAAATGCCCCAGGGAGCACACCAGATAACAAGAGACCTCATCCTGGTGCCCTCCCTTGCGTCTGGCCTTCTGACATAGCCCATTTCTAAAATCAGGAGGTTGCGCATACCTCCTTGCATCATGGCTTGTACCCCGTAATGGATTTTTCCTCCAGAAACTTGTCCAATCCCCTTTTAAAGGCATCCAGGCTAGACGCCATCACCACATCCTGTGGCATAGTTGGACATTACTCAGATGCCCACATAACTTGGTCAGGGAAGGACCAAAACACGGAGCAGATAGGGGCATGACATGGGAGGGATGTAGGAGGAGTTCACGTGCACCGTATCCTAACAGCCCCTTCCGATAAGGCTGTGTTTCTCAAACTGTGGGTTGTGGCCCAATTTCTGGTGAGTCCCGCAGAGCCTCCAATGAAAATGCAGCTGATGGAAAGAGCAGAAAATTAATTGCCTCAAGCCCTGAGGCTGTTCAGAAATCAGATAGCTGCTCACTGCCCTGTAAAGAGCTCGGCTCCTTCAGTTTGCAAGGTAGCTGCTCGTTGCCCTGCACACAGCTGCGCTCCTGCAGTTTGCAAGCTTGTGCAAGTATAGGGAGATAAATGTTTGAGGGTCTTTTTTCCCCCCAAGGGTTTTTCCGACCCTCAATTTCTCAGGCCTGTGTAATTCAGCTCTCTCACTGTGCCAGTCATGCCAAACCCTTCCTTAATAAATCCCTTCGCTGCCTTTCGGTCTGCTTCTGGATCCAGCTTCTTACTTGGAAAACCTCGATCCTTCCTATCTTAGTCCTCATATCCTGCTACACCTCTGACCTTCATCCTTCCTCGCTCACTGGCCTGAAGGCCTCCTGCTCTCTCAAATGGCCCTGTCCATTCTCCTTTATGGCCCTTGTGCTTGAAACAGCCTTGCAGGACCCTGAAACTTCCCTGCTTCAAACCCCTTCAGCAAACCCACCCCCTCTATGAAGTCTTACTCCCCATCCCATACTGTAGCTTAAGTTTCAGGACATGTCGCTGAGATCATATATGCACCCCCTGTTTCTCCCTGCCTCCGTTTGCCTTCTCTTCCCCTGTCGTCACCTTTCTGTCAATACAGAGACTGTAAGCCTCCCAGGGCAGAGAACTGCCTTCTCAGCCTGTGCAAGATAAAGATATACGACTAAAGTAGGAATGGCCCCTCTTCATGAGTGAGGAAGCCATGCCTAAAAGGTGCAACTTTTGAAGACCAGGTCAACTTTCCAGCTAGTGTTGTGGGCTTCTTCTCCTTGTTGAGTCAGCAATGGTGATGCTCCCTCCCTGGGATACACCAGATCTCCACTTTAAAATGGAAAAAAAAGGAGTTATGGGCTTCTTGATGGGGTGAGCAATGGAGAAGCCCCCTCCCTGGGATATATCAGAGCCCCACATTAAAGTGGAAAAAAGGAGTTGTGGGCTTCTTGATGGGATGAGAAACTCTTGATGGAGAAGCCCCCTCCCTGGGATACACCAGAGCCCCACATCAAATGTTGAAAAAAGGAGTTTCTTGATGGGACGAGCAATAGAGAACCCCCCCACCTGAACCCCACATTAAAGTGGGGGAAAAGGGGGAGGATTGGCTTCCCTTTCCTGTCTATTGCAAATGCAATTCCAGTGTACTGCATATGACGTCAAAATTAGAGACCCCCCCCCCCACTTTAATACATGAATGGGGCAGACCCGCGAAGAAAAAAACATGGCTGCCCCAGACTCTTCCCCTGCTCTGTGTTCCTTGCCTCGTTAGCTAGCGGAAAAGATCTGGCAAGCGGAAAGCAGGCCGAGTATGTGATATTTTCGGAGAGGGTGGGGAAGTTGCTTTTTTTTTTTCTTGTACTGTTCAAAAATAGGAAAGGAGGTCTCTTTTGTCAAATATTCCATAGCCTCAATATGCCACACGAAGGCTGATAAGACAGACTTTTTAATGACTGAGCATCAATATTGCACCGCTTCTGTTCTCACGCCGTGTTTAAAAAGGAGCCGTCTAATTGAGGACTGAATGTCGCACGGAGTGCCCTGTCAGAAACCCTGACGATCAGAGCCCACACACAGGCACACGCATGGCGCAACGTAATCAGATGTACTCAGAGGGGCTCATGAAACTTTCACAGAATCAATGCAAGCAGATAGCAGTGATGCCATGTCTGCAGAGGTGATGTTGGCCATCCATCTTATCTCGGAGATCACAGCATCCTTGAAACGCATTCTAGGTCAATGCTGTATTCGGATACAGGGCGAATGAGAGTGGGCTAGCGAACCGCACTTCCCAGCCCCAGAGTATGAAACTTTTTAAATAAAAATCTATATTTCCCAGAGTCACTTTCCTCAGCCATGGCGGTTCCTGGGTCCCGCATTTGCCAATGAAGGGCACGATTGAACCCGGGGATGCCTTTGCCCTGTGTTTTGGAATGAGGATTTGCCAGCACCCCAAACCTTTGGGGGAGATAGGTTCAGCATTGCCAATGCCTTACGCCAGCCTTTCTCAAACTGTGGGTCGGGACCCACTCAGTGGGTAGCAACCCAATTTCTAGTGGGTCCTGCAGAGCCTCCAATGAAAACACAGGTGGTGGAAAGATCACACAACGAATTGCCCCAGCCCTAAGGCTACTTGAAAAATCAGAGAGCCTCAATGAGGATGATGGGGCTGACTTCTGAGAAGACATGCATAGGGTTCTGCTGCTTGGGAACTGGCTTTCATCTCCCTTTGCATTAAGCCCACCACAGTTTCAAAAAACCGGTTTGGATTCTCTCAAGCCCAGTGTTTCTCAAACTGTGGGTCAGGACCCACTAGGTGGGTGGCCAACCAATTTCAGGCGGGTCGCCATTCATTTCAACATTTTTATTTTTAATATATTAGACATAATGCTACTGGGGGATGTGACGGCATCTGGGGAAATGTCCCAAATCTGTACTTTTAACAGGCTACTGTGAAGATGCTTTTAACAATGATAGTCAATGGGGCTTACTCCTGGGTAAGTGTGGGTAGGATTGCAGCCCAGGATTGGTAGAAATTTTCCTGCTTGATGAGGTCACTCATATTATGAGTTGCTAGAGATAATTTTTTTCCCCAGATTGGCTGGCATAAGGCACTTGAGTAAGGGACTGAGCCAGTTTGCAAGGAAAATCATGGGCGTATGATGCGATGGGCTCGGTTGTAAAGCCAATCACTTTTGGTGGGTCCTGACAGACTCTCATTCTAAAAAGTGGGTCCCAGTGCTAAAGGAGTGAGAACTGCTGGTCTAGTCTCTTCCGCTTTTTAGAACTCACATGATCCACACCATCCGCCCAAAATGAGCAAAAAAGACCAGAGCATGGAATAAATTGGCGTGAGAGATGCAACTGTTCAGGTGAACAAAATGGAGATTCCTGGGACTTTCCTAAATACTTTTGAGTATATCACTTAAACACAGCATTGAATGTCTGCGTCGGAACAGATTATAGATGCCATGGTGATAGGAGCTGTAAAACTATGGATTAGTGTGACAATGGTGCTTAAGTCTATCAAAATCTTTAGCTTTCCTTTCCTAGAGCGGGAAGGACCTCATATCACGAGTTACTAGAGATAATTTTTTTCAGACTGGTTGGCAACCTTCAGTCTCGAAAGACCATGGTATAAGCCTACAGCACCCAGTATTCCCAGGCGGTCTCCCATCCAAGTACTAACCAGGCCTGACCTTGCTTAGCTTCCGAGATCAGACGAGATCGGGAGATAGTGTTCAGTATAGGGAGATGGTTGGCAACTTTCAGTCTTGAAAGACTATGGTAAAAGCCTACAGCACCCGGTATTCCCAGGCGGTCTCCCATCCAAGTACTAGCCAGGCCTGACCCTGCTTAGCTTCCAAGATTGGACGAGGGTAGCTTCTGTTATCTGCAGGGTAACAGAATGGCTGGTGTAAGGCACTGAGGGCCCAATCCTATCCACTTTTGCAGTATGGGTGCAGCAGTAATGCAAATGGGGCATGCACTGTACCCAGGAGTGGGGCAGTCATGGAGCCCTCCTCAAGGTAAGGGAACATTCATTTCCTTACCATGGGGCAGCATTGCAGCTGCATAGGCACTGGAAAATTGGATAGGATCGGGTCCTCAGCCAGCTGCGAGGAAACCCATGAGCGCATGATGCGATGGGCTCGGTTGCAAAGCCTCAATAGGACAGCCTGTTTTGAGAACAAAACAGCCTGGTAGCGTTGACAAAAGACGCACCCGCATCTTTCTGGTGCTAGGGATCATATTGTCATAGGTCAAGTCTGGCCAACTTCTTTCCGATTTCCCTGAGCAGCGGCTTTACAAGGGGGGGTGCGCGGGGTGCGGGCTGTACTGGGTGACGCGCACAGGGCACATATTTACCACCATGTTACATATCATTCAATGTGTGCTTTCATGCAGAACGCAATGAAACAAACCACGTTGAAATATCTCTACTCTCTCAAAAGTTCTAGCCCCAAAACTAGTGGGGGTGGGGCGATAATGTGTTGCCATGCCCACACCTGGAGTGTTGCCACCTACTGCATGGGAGGAGGTCCATGACATGGGATGACATGTTGGCTTCCGGTACAGGGTGATACAAACCCCAGTGACGCCACTGGCCCTGTGCAAATTAAATTGAGACCCTGCCTCAATGTTCCACCCATCGCGAATATATATGCAGACAGAGCCCAGTCCTATCCTCCCCATCCCTGGGGAGGGATGCAGCAGGATCAGCTGGCTCCATGTAGCATCCTATGCGCAGATTGCCATGCTAGAGGTCACCTTGGGGAAAGGGGACATTCAGCATGGGCAGTGGGGTGACTTGGAAATCTGCAAGCCCTGTAGCTGGCGCAAGGCCGTGTTGCCTCATGTTGGTGGACTGGGCCCAGAAACCCCCTTTCTAGGATCCACCACGAATGACTGGTGCTAATTCTGCCCCTCACATTTGTGTGTGAGCCAGGATAGTGTAGTGGTTCAGGTGTTGGATTTAGACCCAGAAGATCCTGATTCAAATCCCTACCTATGAAGCTTCCTGGGTGACCTTGGGCTAGTCACTCTCTCTCTCTCTCTCTCTCTCTCTCTCTCTCTCAGCCTCACCTACCTCACAGGGTTGTTTTGAGGATCAAATGACATCATTATACATTGCTCAGGCAGTCAATGGTTGGCAACCTTCAGTCTCGAAAGGCTATGGTATAAGCCTACAGCACCCGGTATTCCCAGGCGGTCTCCCATCCAAGTACTAACCAGGCCTGACCCTGCTTAGTTTCCGAGATCAGACGAGATCGGGCATGTGCAGGGTAACAGGGTGCCAGTATTCCATCACGGAAGCTTTTAAGCCTTGACAGCCTCCACAAGATGGGCCACTCTGGCCTTGGCTCACACCGCCCTGGCAAAAAATATAGCCTTGAACCGATTCTAAATGTTCAACCACTCAAATCAAGACTGGGGCATTTGCAGCCCAGTTCAATCAAGGTGGAAGCCCAAGGTGGATTGAGAGAGCCTCTTTGTACAAATAGCACACAATGGCAATTGCAAGCAATCAAGATCACACAACAAGACAAATCATCCCATCTATGCTGTGTCATCCAGGCTAGGTCTAGGTGATCCTAACGCTGTCGGGAAACATGGGAGGATCAAGGAGAACTTTCTTCCCTGTTCTCTTTTCCAAAGGTGAAAAGTTGTGTGTTGGGGAGGGAGAAATCCCAACAGTGTTAAACCTTAAGTACATGCAAGTAATGGCAGATGTGCTTGTTAACTTAGGTGCTTCTCTGAAGCATCAAAAACACCAATTAAAATTGCATAGGAAACACACAGTTCTGTGGAGTGGGAACCGTCTCCGCAAGTGGCTTGCCCCTAGATACTTTGATTTTCCCATTTTTTTACAGCGCGAGGACTAGTGCTGTTTATCCATTAATTATAATGCAACATCAGAACGACACTGTTGGGGGGAGAGAGCTCCCTCTAACTTCCCCATGGCTGTCAGAGTTTGCAGGGATCTCGACACAGCAGGAAACAGACAACAGATGTCATTTTGAAGTACAACTAATGGATTAACAGCCAGCCCGAGATTACTTAGTGCAAGGGGGAGAAATGTTTTAACTCTTGCCTGAATAAAAAGGTCTACTCGACTGGTCTGGGGTCAAATGTATCCCCGTGAAGTTGGACAGGGGATTGGAGAACAAGTGAGGAGAGGAATGTACCTTTCTTTCTCCAAACCACTGCTACTGTGGAGCGGTTCAGACAGGTACGTAGGTAGCTGGCCAAACTATCAACCCCCTGGTCCATGCTTGTTGGTGCCCAACTGGACCCAGAACATGCCCTCCTTCCTCCCCTGCCTGGCTTCGGTGTGGCTTCCATCTGGCAGTGTGCAGTTTTGGCCCAGGGCTACAGAGGTGCGCCACACGCATCTGGTACAGCTTATTATCCACGAGTGTGACAGTAATGTAATTACACATCCGCCGCTCTGCCCAGCAGAGGAATCACGAAGGGCTCCTTCAAATGCACTCCGGGTTGTTTGGACCCATTTGGAACTTCCGACAGCCTAGGAGGGACAGGGAGGCAGGACAGAAAGGCAGCCATCGGGAGCCCAATCCGAGGCAGGTCTACTCAGGAGTAAGCCCCACTCTAGTCAAAGGGGCTTTCTCGCAGGTCAGGGTGGCTAGGATTGCAACCAAAGTGAAAGGCTGATAGCCTGCAGGTTGAGAGCTGGAAATATCCTTCACTTCCCTAGCACTTACAGCTAAACCAGGGTTAATCTTTTCCATGGAGGTTAACCTTGTGCTCTTAACAAACCCTGTTTGCATGCACAGACCAGAAATATTGACATGCTGTGGCACTGAAAGCTCTTTGGTCCCAGTGATTATTGTCTTGGAAAACTATAGAGAAGGAATGGGACAACGGCAGGTTCATCCATCTAAAATGGGGTTGGTGGTGGTGGTCAAACATGTTTTGTTTGGTGGGCCAATCAGCATTCCCACCCAGGCATGACATCACTAAGCAGGAAGTGACGTCACTAAGCAGACAATGGCGAGAGATCAGCACTTTGTTCTCGCTCAGAAACTTGTCTGCTGCAAATGACCGAAGAGAAAAATGTGCGAATCTTGATTGTATTTTCAAGCTATGAGAGAGCGCAATTATCATGCGGGCCTCGACAGAAGTGGCGCTGCCGAAAGGGTGACTCTGGGAGAGTCCGGTTATCGTGTGGGCCAAATAAAGAGCTTCTGGGGAGGGGGTGGCCACAACCGGCCTGTGGGTCTTTTGTTTGACACCCCTGCTTGTCCAAAAATCCTTGCTGGGATTAAGGCACTGTATGGTCCAAGTCAGTGCCTTTCTTCCGGAGGTAGAGTGGCCCCGATGCTTAGAGTTGGGCTCTCGTCAAGCTCACTTTAGAAAGCTAACAGTGATCATTGAACCCCTTGCACAATTTAAAAAAAAAAAAGACTCCAAGAAAATAAGAGGAAGAAGCCACTGGAGAAGCTGCTGTGCTGGCATGAAGGGGGTAGTTTCTCCCCCCCCACCACCAGCTAGCTTTAAATACCTGCTAAGTACTTTAAAGTCTCACCACTTAGCCCAGCCAGCAGGGGCCCCAGTATTATAAATGACAGATGGTCTTGTGTTTCTCCTTTCTCAGGGGCTGTTTTTCCCCGACACTGTAAATCATTTGTTGGAAATGGCAGGCTCCTCATCGAGAGGAACAAATGCGTCCCCCGGCTGCGCCATTCACATCAACAACAACAGGCAATGCGCTGAAGGCGCGCACGGAGAGAGAAAGGCTCGCCCGTTTGCTTCATGCCCACTATTTCGGCCCACTATCTTCCAGAGCGGTTTTGTGTTTCAAAACAATGGCCCGCCGCGGATGGTTATGGAGACGTAAACGGATGCCAAAGGCTGCCTTCTCAGTGTTCTCTTCCCTCACCCTTGGGGATTGTAACGATTCGCTATTGCACCATTTCTCAAACTGTGGGTCATGAGCCAATTTCAGGTGGGCCCACACAGCACCTAGCTCAGCCACCACTGAAAATACAGAGCTAAAAATACAGGGTGCGGAGCTGCTGGGCAAGGAGGGAGGGCCTGGTGCTTTGCCCTGATGGGCAGATGGGACGCTGGAAAGGGGGGAGGGCTGTGTGGTTGGAGAGGGATCCAAGCCTGCCTTCTGCTTGGACTTCCAAGCTGGAATGTTTGAATTCCAAGCCAAGCAAAATAGCAACATGAGCGCTCTCTGTAATGGCTCCCCAGAGTCCTGCATTCTCACCACACTCCTGTGAGGTAGGCTAGGGCGAGAGAGCATGGCAGATCGAAGGTTACTTAGGGAGCTTCGTGGCTGTTTGGGGATTTGCGTCTGGAATCGCTCTTCATCACACCCTAATTTTTATGTAGATGTTTTCTTTTTGGAAGCTGAGAATACACTGAACTGGATCATCTCCCTGCCTCTTAGAAAAACCCAACCTTTGTCAATGCGACTGTGCTAGGGTAATACTAGGAAATCCTGCCTCATCCAAAGGAACCATGAGGAAGAGGTGAGCAAACATATACCAAGATGTTGTACTCAACCCATCTGTTGAATTTCACTGAAAATGGGCAAAGACTCATATATATAGATATAGACACACACACAAACACACACACACACACACACACACACACACACAGAGAGAGAGAGAGAGAGAGAGAGAGAGAGAGAGAGAGAGAGAGAGAGAGAAATGTGTGTGTGTGTATCTATCTATCTGTGTGTGTGTGTGTGTGTGTGTGTGTGTGTGTGTATCTATATCTATATACACGCACACACATATATATTGATTGAAAAAGGGATCCATCCGGGTTCCTTCTTTAAAAAAATAAAATTTGTATGTATATGTGTGTGTATCTCTATATCTATATATGTGTGTATATCTATATCTATATATCTATAGATATATACAAACACACACACATACATACAAGTTTTATTTTTTTAAAGAAGGAACGCAAAACCCGGATGAATCCCTTTTTCAATCCCTCTATGCAATAAGATAAAATAAAATAATAAAAATAAAAAAAGCTATAATTAGCTAAAGACATCCATATGGTGACTATTACAATCCCAGATGGTTTTCTGTCATCTTGCATGTGATCTTTGCTTCTCCATGAAGGAGAAATGAGTAATCTTGGAAATATTAATCTGACTTTGACTATATTTATCCTTCCAACCACAGCAACGATGACACACGTTTGGCTTCTATCTTGGCATAAGGTGGCACGAGCTGGCAGAGGAATCTGGAGTTCGCCCTCGTTTGCACTGAGAAAAGGAGAAATGGCTTCAGAGAGAGAGAGAGAGAGAGAGAGAGAGAGAGAGAGAGAGAGAGAGAGAGAGAGAAGCAACTGATCCTGATTGAACCGCATGTTGTGAGCCAGTGCTTAGTGTACTGGGTCAGGGAGATCTGGATTCAAATTCCAACTTGGCTATGAAGCTGATTGGGTGACCTTGGGCCAATTTGGATCTCTTGGTATAATCTATCTCACTAATTGTTGTGAAGGTAACAGGAGGATGCAGAGGAGACATGCACACCATCCTGAGCATGGTAACCCACCTGAAATTGGTTCGCGACCCGCCTAGTGGGTCCCAACCCACAGTTTGAGGGTATTTATATCTGCACAGAAGAAAAATGCAGGCACATTCAGACTCATGGTAGGACCGAGCATGAACATGCGTGATTGGAAGCAGTGGTAGTCTAAACCAGTGGTCTTCGACCTTTTTTGCACCAAGAAGTAAAGTATGAGGCATGGGGACCCACAGTTGATCCTGCCCCCCTCCTGGGACCCAATCCGCCCACCCCTATCGCCGCCCGCTCCCCACACCCACAGATTGCAGTGAGGAAGGCCCTTTATGAACTTGGCACAACCATCCTTGCTTGTCAAGATCATACACCCCCCTGGACATTTGTATCAGTGCTGGATAGGCTACTGAAGCAGATTGCAGAGTCTAACAGGGGACCAAGACTCAGCAACAATCCGATGTACGCAAGCAGTGTACTTTCATGTGTGGAATGTTGGCCCTTATGCAACCTTCTGCCCCTCCATATTGCACCATGCGACCCCAACCGTTTTGGTTTCCCAAATGTGCCGTGACCCCAAAAATGTGGCTTCGTGACCCCATTGGGGTCACAACCTTGAGCAGGGGTGTCCAAAGTTTTTGGCAGGAGGGCCACATCATCTCTCTGACATTGTGTTGGGGGCCGGGGGAAAAAAGAATGAATTTACATTTAAAATTTGAATAAATTTACATAAATGAATATATTAGAGATGGAACTTGTATGAATGAATGAAGGCCTTGCAGTAGCTCAAGGCCTCTAAAAGGCCTTGCACAAAGCAAGGCTGGCCTTTCCTTCACTGCCACTGCTGCATCACAGACATGAAACAGCAAGCAGTGGAGGGAGCCCTCATCCCACAGCTCCCGCGAGAGGTCAAACAGTCGCCCTCACGCTGAGAGCAGTTGCGTCGGGCCAGTGTGGGCTCCAACAAATCTTCGGAGGGCCAGAGGCTCATTGGAGACTGGGGGCTCCCTGAGGGCCACACTGAGAGGCCTCGAGGGCCGCAAGTGGCCCCAGAGCCGGGGATTGGGCACCCCGACCTTGAGGTTGAAGAACACTCATCTAAAAGCAAACAGGCTATAAAACAAAAGAGTGAGTAAGGAACCCCACTTATTTTCCTCCCCAGGATTCTGCCCTTTCCAAAATGAGTTCTTCAAAAACCGTGTGGACGACGGGCAGTTCTAGGGAGTCTGCACACCCCATATGCTTGCGGGAAGAGACCTATTTAAGCGCGCACTTTGCAACATATTATCGCGCCAGCTGTTTGTACTGGGAATACATGAAAATGCATGTGAAAAATATATGTGATATACGGTACTTACAGGTTTATTTATTTATTTAGGACGCAAAAGAAGAACCTGGGCATGTTTAGCAGAAGGGAGCACAGTTTGGATGGAACCAGAGAACACTGTCCATTCTCAGTGATAGCCTCCTGGATGGTGAGAGGCTTTGCTAAGCAAAAACCATTGGTGTCTCCTGCACGTTGATCAAGGGGGGTGGGGAACTTCCACCCTTATGTTTTGGCACTGGGAGGTGATGGCAGAGATGGGGGTATGCAGGAAGCAGGTCTATGTGCACTGTTCTGTGGGAGCAGGCCGCTCCTGTCCTTTGGGAGGTCTACCCAGTTGGAAACACCAAGGCGGAGTCCAGCTCCCCAGCTGTGATCAGGGCTTTGGGGAAGGCAGCTGATGCGATGCATAGACCAAGTACAGCTGAAGTGTGTCTGGTCACAAAAAAAAAAAGGAGAGGTCAGCATCTGTACTGATGTCTCAGAGTCCATACCAGAGGAGATGATGGATGGGTTCAGCCCAGAGGAGGCAAGACCTTGGAGAAGTCATCAACACTGAAGATCACATCATCCTTTGACAGCTTTATACGGTTTACACCACACCTCGGAAATGACCTCCATGTTTTTTCAAAGGTTCTTGAATTCGCTGGCTGTAAGGACAAATCAATAGTGACATTTCCTGGGTCAGTGTCTCTATACAGTGTCTCTATGTGTGCATCGCTTACCAACCTTCTGCTTAATGACGGACCACATATATGACGGTGGTCAAAACACAGCCAAGAGGCTCTTAATGAGGCAGCCAGGTCTCCCATGGAATAGAGAATGGACTGAGTGCAAAAATAACTTGGGGGATTGAGATAATATCAGATTTTAATGATGCAATACCTTCTCCTCTATCTCTGGTTCCTAGGTTTTCATGGATGTAATTTGTGTGTGTGTGTGTGGTCACAGAGCATATTTGCAATGCTGTATTTTTACACACACACGCACAGAGAGAGAGAGAGAGAGAGAGAGAGAGAGAGAGAGGAACATCTTTTGGACAAAGAGCAATGACTTCTCATGCCTCCGCAGGTGTCCAGAGAACCATTGTCCCATCATGTCCCACGCAATGCCTCACCAGGCAGCAAGGCAAATGACGCGGTGCTTGATTGAGAACTGCTTCTCAGGAGCTGGAAAGGAAAGGTGCAATTAATGTCACTAAGTAACAAATTAATTATACAAAGACGAATGCTCAATTATTTTATTGTGCCTAATTGGCTGCCATCACATTTGTGTCACCCAAATGGATTCTGAACCTCCGTTCCCGCTGAATTGATTTGGAAGCCCTGCCTTCCTCTTCCTGTCGGTCTGTCCGCCTTGTGCGCTCATAGCGAAGTCTGGGCAGGAGTCTGGTCTAGAGGGTAGAGCCTCCGTTTGCCTGAAGATAACAGCTGAAGGTCGCCAGTTTGAGGCCATCGGCACCGTGAACGGCGAGATCTTGAAGCAGCTGACAAGCCGAGCCGAGTTTATTCATCTGCTCTTTGGCCGCCTTTCAAGTGAGATATGAAGGATTGTCAGCTTGCGTGGGAGGAAACTGGAGGCCAGAATGTAATACCAGATCATAAAAGGATCCATCTGAAATGTTGTAGTTCTTGAAAGACAGAACCTTCGTCAATAGTAAAAATCCCTATAGGGGTTTAGTATAGCCTGCCTGTGTAAACCGCCTTGAAATAAAGTCTGAAGAGAAATCTGAAGACCATGAAAGGTGGTATATAAATACCTGTATTATTATTATTATTATTTAGAGAAACTCTGAGATCCAAAAATGGGTTCAGTTTGGCTATAGTAGTGGCGTAGTTGGGGGGGGCCGAGCACTCAGGCTGGCAGCGGGGCGGGCAAGTGGCCCCTCCCTTCGGAGCCATTCCCGGCGGGGGGAGAGAAACAGAGCCGTACAGCATTTAAGCATTTCATTGCATGAGGGATACCGGGAGACAATCGGTGATAGACGTAAGGAAACCTCCTTTGAAGAACCCTCTGAAGAACTGGCCCCTTCCATGTCCGAAACCTCATGCTCTCCACTGCCTGCACATCAGCACTATACCAGAGGTGTAACTAGAAGCCATGGCACCCAAGGCTCATGATGTCACCTGAGATCAAGATATCTCTCCCAGGTTCTCCCCACAGGAGCAGGCTCTGGTGGTTTCCATGTCCCCATTCCTTCTCTTGTTGAGGCCCTCCATTGAAGGGGGTGCAAAGCTACCAGCTTCTGGGAGAACCTGAAAGTGAATGCTTTGCACCCACCTGTTCTGCCAAATCCCAATCCACTGGGCCTTGTGCCCGCTTAAGGCTTGTTAAACTCACAAGTGCAGCAGGCAAAAGTCAGAGTCTAGTCCCAGTCCAAGGTCAAGGTCAAGCTCCGGTCAGGTCAGGTCAGGTCAGGTCAGGATCAGGTAGCGTCTCCCTCTGGGTCAAGGTAGTCTTTGGTCCTTCTGAAGCTGCCTTTTATCCTTGGATGTCTCATAATCCAAAATGCAGTTCAGCTGTGAGCTACCTTGCTAGCCCCTTGTTAAGTCCAAATTAGTCTCAGCTGAGCCATCTCTTCAGTCCATGTCCATTCAAAGTCCCATCAAGGTCAAATGAAGCTCAGGTGTCCATCAGAGTCTCCATTGGCCTTGATTGTTTACAGCTGTGGAGCCAGCCCTGCCCTTCCCAGAGCTGTCAACCAGCTGTCAAAACATGGAATCGCTGTCAACACCACAGCATCCACCTGATGATCTTCTGATCTTCCATTACACCACCCTTGGCTTAGTGCCCGGGGTAGTTACCCCTCAGTCTCTGTCCTAGAGCAGAGCAACTTGTCTCCCGTGGTGTTGCATGCCTGCTCCCTTGTGGGTCGCTGTTCATTGCCTGGGCTGCCTAGTGCCTCCTTTACCCAAGGCTTAGGAGCATCTATGGGCTTGCCTCGCCGCAGAGCCTGAGAAATCCTCCTTCCTTTATTCTACCCTGTCCATGATTTGGGCTGAGAATAGATAACGTTATGACCTTAGAGCTTCTGGGAGAAAAACAATCTTTTCCCAAGACTTCTTGAACAACACTCAACTGTCTATACAATGCTAACCTTTTCCCCTGTGTCTGAAATTTGGCAGGTGCCTGAAAATTTCCTGCCAGTTTCCTTTCAATGAAAGGATGCTGGCCACAAAGAACCGGCCCTTGCCGCTCAAGGCACACGATGATATGACTTCCAAGGGGCAGGTTTTGCTTTGGGATTTCATCATTACACAAAATCATGAACGCACCACAAAAAAAAAAAAAAAAAGTCCATTGCAATAGACTTATGGATTTATTCTGTCTATTTTCCAGCCACTTGGCTGCTAAATTCAGCATCCAGCTAGAATGGAGACAGATGTGTAGTTTCTGATCATACTTTGTCAGAAAGTGACAAGTGACAAATTGGTCTGCTAAAGGTAACATCTGTGACTCCAAGAACTTCAATAACCTCAGCCAAGGTGTGACACAGGACAGGATTTTCATGCATTCTCCCCTCTCATTTTTTCTTAAGGACATCTCTGGCTTTCATCTGTGGGTTTTTGGCTGGGTTCCTGTGTCATTCAATGAAGAACATCAGAAGAACCCCACTGGATCAGGCCAAAGGTCCATCTAGTCCAGCTTCCTGGATCTCACAGTGGCCCACGAGATGCCTCAGGGGGCACACAAGACAACAAGAGACCACTCCCTTGCACCTGGCATTCTAAGGGAGCCTACCACATCCAGTGGCAAGGAGTTCCACAGACACTCCCTTGCATCTAGCATTCAGAGGCAGCCTGCTTCTAAAATCAGGAGGTTGCACACACCCATCACGGCTTGTAACCTATGATGGATTTTTCCTTCAGAAATCCGTCCAATTCCCTTTTAAAGGCATCCAGGCCAGACACCATCACCACATCCTGTGGCAAGGAGTTCCACAGACTAAATACATACTGGATAAAGAAATATTTCCTTTTGTCTGTTCTAACTCTCCACACACACAATTTTAGTGGCTGTTCCCTGTTGCATGAGAGGGGAAAGAACACCCATCTCTTCACTCTATACATCCCCTGCATAATTTTGTACATGTCAATCATGTCCCCTCTAGGCCAGACGCCATCACCACATTCTGTGGCAAGGGGTTCCACATACTAAAGACATGCTGGGTACAGAAATATCTTCTTTTGTCTGTTTGAACTCTCCTGCTGCTCAATTTTATGTGGATGTCACCTGGTTTGGGTGTTGTCTGAGAGGGAATAGAACATCCCTCTATTCACTCAGTCCACCCCCTGCATAATTTTGTATTTCTCAATCATGCTCCCCCGTTGATTGATTTTTTTTTTAATTGTTTAATGAAATCTTCTTCCCCAGAATGCATCATGTGACTGTGTGATGTTCTGGCGCTGGAGAGCCATGGCAGTGCAGCAGTTTGGGAGGCGGACTCAGACCTGGAAGATCCAGGTTCAAATCCCCCCCTCAGCCACGAAGCTTCCTGGGAGACCTTAGGCCAGGGGTGTCCAAAGTTTTTGGCAGGAGGGCCACATTGTCTCTCTGACACAGGGAAGCTGTCGGGGGCTGGGGAAAAGAAAGAATTAATTTACATTTTAAATTTGAATAAATTTACATAAGTTTACATAAATGAATATATTAAAGATGAACTTATGAATGAATGAAGGTCTTGCAATAGCTCAAGGCCTATAAAAGGCCTTGCACAAAGCAAGGAGGGCCGCAAGTGGCCCCAGGGCTGGGGTTTGGGCACCCCTGCCTTAGGCCATTCACTTTCTCTCAGCCTTGGCTGCACCGTGCCGAAGGGAGTCGTGATGCTTTAAACCAGAGCTACTGCTGCTTTCGAAAGTGGGTTGTCATTTCCCGTTTCGAGGCAGAAAGGACCCCTCTGCCACCTCGGGGAAGCCTCTCGAAATGGGGCCACTTTTCTTCCAGTTTGGGGGGGAGGGCTGGTTCTTGTGTCAGAGCCTGAAATCGGCAACAGCCCCTCTGAAATCAGCTCAGCCAAAAAAAATAAAATAAAATAAAAATCAGGGTAGCGCTTGCCAAAACGCTCCGAGCCCATAGAAATAAATTCAGGCCTCAGTGGAATTTCTAAGACACACTATCTGATGTCAGACACTGAGAAACAACGGGATGCTTTGCAGAACAGATGACACACGTTTCTGATGAGTCAACCGGCTCATCTCAGCGTCTCTGACAGCTCCGTTCCAGAGGGCTAGGAGGCCTTGATAGCAAGGTGTTGCTTTGGCCATTCCAGGACATTTTTAACCTTTCCCCCCAGGTGTTGTCTGCTTGGGACTGGGTCAGTCCCATGGAGAACAGGTCAGATGGCAAGGTTTTCCAAGCAGAGAACCTTTGTCCTCCTCATACAGAGGGTGTTACAAAAAAATGATAGCAGAGCCTATCCTATTTTGGGTCTTATCTCAGAGACTTTCATATAAAACTCTGGCAAATTTCATAATGGCTAGTAGGATTTTTTTGTGGGTTCTGTTTTCCCCAGCGGTTCCCGCTCCACAGCTCACCCACCCTGGCCAGGGCATTCTTCTCAATCACCTCTACCAACTATAATCCTGCCCATGTGTCACCCAGGGTCAGGATCACAGAATGCCCCCCCAAGGAAACCTCCTACCTGCTGGTCACTTGGGAGCCTTGCATGACACCCTTCGGCACTCCAAAAGACTTCTGAAGCCTCTGGAGGACCTTTAAGCATGACTTCTGGTTTTTGTTAGAAAACCGGAAGTAATGTTCAACGGCCCTCCAGAGGACTCAGAAGGCTTTCGGTGGGCCAGAGGTAACCTCGCAAGGCCTTAGAAGGGCTCTGGGGGGGCCAACAGTGGTGGTGGTGTGGAGGGTGGTGGGTGGCAGTACCACCCCCACAGGCTTGGCTCCATGGGGCATTTGCCCCCTGACCCCCCAGAATACCAATGGTCTCTACTCTCAGTTGTGAGGTCGAATCACTCCTACTGTTAATTTCTCCCAGTGTTCACCAGAAACTCCCCTGCAGACCAAGACAATTAGATCTCCTGCTATTCTCTGAGGCAGTGAAGAACAACACTTTTTTAATATTTATTTTATTTTATTTATTTTTATTTATAAATTCATTTGACTTTATTTGTAGACTGCCTCTTCTCCTCCTTAGAATACTCTTGGGGAATTGCTCAAGGCGGTTTACATTGGTGGGCTTCGTAGACCCAATAATTTATTTTATTTATTTATACAGGTATTTATATACCGCCTTTCTTTGGTTGTCAGATTTCTCCTCAGACTCTAATTCAAGGCGGTTTACATAGGCAGGCTGTTCCAAACCCCTGTAGGGATTTTTACAATTGAAGAGTTCTAGTCTTTCATAGAACTCCTCGTTCCAGCTGGATTCCTTCCGGGTCTGGCCTCTCTCTGGCCCTTCGCCTCCCACACTCCACTTGACTCCTCTCTGCCACTGAGGGTCAGCTCATCAGTATATCAGCATGTCGTCAGTTCTCAGGTACTTCTGGTTGTTTCAAACTAGCAGCCTCAGATCTTCAGGCATACAAGGCGGCAGCTCTACCAACTGAGCCAGACCTCCTGCCAATAATGGTCTTGGCAAAGTTGTTCTATGTATATGGTATTGGCAACCTTCAGTCTCGAAAGACTATGGTATCGCGCTCTGGATGGTGGTTCTGGCACAGCGTCTAGTGTGGCTGAAAAGGCCAATTTGGGAGTGACAATCCCTTCCACACCGGGAGCAAGTGCAGTCTGTCCCTGGTCTGTCTCCCTGGCTGTGGGCCTTCCTTCTTTGCCTCTTTGCCTCAGACTGTTGGCCAAGTGTCTCTTCAAACTGGGAGAGGCCATGCTGCACAGCCTGCCTCCAAGCGGGCCGCTCAGAGGCCAGGGTTTCCCACTTGTTGAGGTCCACTCCTAAGGCCTTCAGATCCCTCTTGCAGATGTCCTTGTATTGCAGCTGTGGTCTACCTGTAGGGCACTTTCTTTGCATGAGTTCTCCATAGAGGAGATCCTTTGGGATCCGGCCATCATCCATTCTCACGACATGACCGAGCCAACGCAGGCGTCTCTATTTCAGCAGTGAATACATGCTAGGGATTCCAGCACATTCCAGGACTGTGTTGTTTGGAACTTTGTCCTGCCAGGTGATGCCGAGAATGCGTTGGAGGCAGCGCATGTGGAAAGCGTTCAGTTTCCTCTCCTGTTGTGAGCGGAGAGTCTATGTATATAGAGCCCTTCAAACTCCACCAGTTAGCCTTCAGTGGTGTAGCCAATGTCATCTGAAGGAACACTTGGAGATTTCTGCAGGCAAGCCACCCAATCAGGAGATTTTACAGCTGGTATCCGTCTCGTCACCCGCATTCTCAGCATCCTAAACTGCTCTCCCACCGCAGCAAGCAACAGCTCAACAGTGGCTCCTCCCTGCCACTGAGGGTCACAACAGTGGTCTCTGATCTCTCTTCTAAACAAGACTGGGGCTGTTCCTGCTTAGCTTCTGGTAGTCCTCTGGCAGCTCATCCTCTGGACCACACCTCCTGCCTGTAACACCTTGCCCTCTTCTATGCTGTGATATCTTGTTGGCATCCTTCAGTCTCGGAAGACTATGGTATCGCACTCTGAATAGTGTTCTGGAACAGAGTGTCCTCTCCAGTGTGTGGAGCCTGGGTAAAGTAGATATGGAGGATAGACTGTTACCCATGCAGCAAATCCCCCCTCTCCACGTCGCTGAAATGGTCCAATGGAAAGGCAGAAGCCAATACGGTTGGTTCCAGCAGTGTTGAAGGAGTTACCAGAACGTGACTGCGTTCAGCCATGAACTGTGTCAGGGACTCCAGCTCTGGATTTTGCCTCGAGGTTGACTCCTGAAGCCTTTTCCATAACTGGATGTAGCCACAAGGCAGTGGAGGATCCCACTGCTGTGATAACCCTTCAGGCATTCCAAGAGTGCTGTCATGTCCCCTTCTAATCTTCTCTAGGACAAACGCATTCGCTCGCCCTGTTCCTCCTCATTGAACAATTAATATACGTGCTAAAAGTGTGAGCATGCATCTCCCGTTCCCCTTGATTGACATCAGTGTTTTCCCCAGCCGTTCATTCGAACCTCCTGCAGAACATC
This sequence comes from Tiliqua scincoides, assembly GCF_035046505.1. Classification (NCBI taxonomy): domain Eukaryota; kingdom Metazoa; phylum Chordata; class Lepidosauria; order Squamata; family Scincidae; genus Tiliqua; species Tiliqua scincoides. Next base: position 9,797,582 of record NC_089833.1, read on the forward strand.
AAGTTAAGCTCCACTCGTGGTGGAACACACACCAGCTGGCTTGAATGAAATCTTCCTTCCCGGCATGCGGGCTCCAGACACAAGGTTGTCAAGTGTTCCCTTGTTTGCTTGCCATATGCGGTGTGGGTACATTATCGGAGCCCACAGTCCTCCTCTGCATTCAGCTCAGCCTCTGTTTTCATCTCATGGAAAATGTCAGAATCTGTCAGTTTCTCCCTATTTCTCCCAATTCCACCATACTTGAAACTGGCAGGATCCTGGCATGGAGTTCAACTCTTATCTTGTACTCCAGCAAGTGATGAGTGGAGAGACTCTGGGCTTTGCTTGCATCCAATCCCATTTATATTTATGTTAATTAAACAACAACAACAATTTTGTAAAATCACAGAGAACAACTAACCAAAGATCCTTTGGGACTTCTGATTACAAACACCTAGAACAGTGGTTCTCAAACATTGTAGCTCCAGGACCCACTTTTTAGAATGATAATCTGTCGGGAACCATCGGAAGTGATGTAATTAACCTGGAAGTGATGTCATGGACAGAAGCGACATCATCAAGCAGAAATTTTTTTAACAAGCCTCATCTGACAAAATCAAATCAAATCAATTAAGTAAATTAAAAGCAAATTAATGGACTTTTCCTCCATAAATCTGCAACTGTTACCCTGCACATGCCCAATCTCGTCTCTTCTTGGAAGCTAAGCAGGGTCAGGCGTGGTTAGTACTTGGATGGGAGACCGTCTGGGAATTCTGGGTGCTGTAGGCTTATACCATAGTCTTTCGAGACTGAAGGTTGCCAACCACCACCTGTCCAATTCCCTTTACAGTTATCTAGGTCAGGTGCCGTCACCTTATCCTGTGGCAAGGAGTTCCACAGATTAATTACATCTGCGCCAACGTGTGCTGGGGCCATGCTCTTGGCTCCCCCCATGATCACTGAACCTGGGATCTGCTGCAAGTAGAGCAGGTCTCCCATCACTGAGCTACATCCTCATCCCATACTCACCCTGGATTGGTCTTCTATTCATTCTCTCAGAATGCCAGATGCAAGGGAGGGCACCAGGATACAGGTCTCTTGTTACCTTGTGTGCTCCCTGGGGCATTTGGTGGGGCCGCTGTGAGATACAGGAAGCTGGACTAGATGGGCCTATGGCCTGATCCAGTGGGGCTGTTCTTATGTTCTTAACTACAATTCCCAGGAGGCCTTGCAGGTCTCTTGTGATCTGGTGTGCTCCCTGGGGCATTTGGTGGGCCGCTGTGAGATACAGGAAGCTGGACTAGATGAACCTATGAACTGATCCAGTGGAGCTGTTCTTATGTTCTTAGCCTCGTCCCATACTCACCCTTGATTGACCTTCTGGCCATTTGACTATCCCCCTCCATTCCTGATACCTTGATTTCTTGGGACATAATCTGTGCTGAACCCTGGCCCAGTTCCTCTTCAGGACCCCCAAAGAGAGAGAGTTCACATCCCTAACGCTGTCCAAGAGAGCATGATAGAATCCCATCCTCCTTGTGGCTCCTGCTGCTTCTGGACTTGGCTTTCTCCATCAAAACTGCACAGCAGAATGGGAAAATGAAGTCTTTGGGGAAATGGTCAATTCCAGCCTTGCTGCCTTCTGGGCTTTTCGATTTGGCCACTCGACTGTGAGCTTCAGATGCTTTTCCGGCATCCAAGAGTGCAGCTAATCAGCTCTGAACCGAAATGAAATTACACCGTGTTCTCCTAAGGTAGACTTCACAGCAGACTTCGGTACAGATAGATGCTTTGGAGCTCAGCTGTTGGTGTAGCTTTGCTCCACTCTCCCTTTAACGCAAATTATGATTGTTGTTTTTTTCTGGATGTAAGCGATAAGTACTTCCAAATATTGTAGCACCATGGGAAAATAAGGCCCACAGCAGCAAGGAGTGGCTTCCTTCTGTTGCACATAATTTTGACACCATCAAACCCCAGCTTTATAATGATTTCATTGCAATGGTTGAAAAAAACCGTAAGGGACAAGCCGGAGGACTCAGCACACTGATGACGTCAGGCAGTGAATTTTCAAACACACTGATGCCAGCTTGCTCACCAAATTAAATTACCTTTTATTGTAGCTCAGCGCCTGGTCAATCGCTTCCAACGCTGCCCGATCAAGCCATGCAGACATTCCTGCCTGGAGAACCTTCCATCAGCATCACCGAAAATGCGTTAGCTTTCGGCAAGCTATATGCGCCCGGGGGGGGGGGAGCATTTGTTTCCTGATTTCATATCGCATATTAATAAGATTGGGGTTGAGAATTGCTAACTGATAGTGAAATGCGAGTGATCAAGGTATGAAATAGCGCCATGCGTTTCAACAGAACAGCCCCACTGGATCAGGCCATAGGCCCACCTAGTCCAGCTTCCTGTATCTCACAGTGGCCTACCAAATGCCCCAGGGAGCACACCAGATAACAAGAGACATGCAAGGCCTCCTGGGAATTGTAGTTAAGAACATAAGAACAGCCCCACTGGATCAGGCCATAGGCCCATCTAGTCCAGCTTCCTGTATCTCACAGCGGCCCACCAAATGCCCCAGGGAGCACACCAGATAACAAGAGACCTGCAAGGCTTCCTGGGAATTGTAGTTAAGAACAGCCCCACTGGATCAGGCCATAGGCCCATCTAGTCCAGCTTCCTGTATCTCAGTGTGGCCTACCAGATGCCCCAGGGAGCACACCAGATAACAGGAGACCTCATACTGGTGCCCTCCCTTGCATCTGGCATTCTGACAGGCACTTGGCCGCACTGAAATGAAGTGATGCTTAAGCAGGGTAAGAGTCAGGTTTGCATCATGGCTGAAATTTTATTCTCTGTACTGATTGCAGTAACTGAGAGTCCAATCCTATCCCACCCACTGGGGCAGGAAAGGTGTGTGCTGTTTCCAGAGGGGGCAGGATCAGGAGGCTTTGGAGGGCAAAAAAACCCCTTACACCTCCATAAGCCTCCCACTCCATGATGGGTCTCTTCACACTGCCACCATTAGAACACAAGAAGAGCCCCATTGGATCATGCCACAGATGTATCTAGTCCAGCTTCCTGTATTTCACAGTGGCCCATCAGGTGCCCCTGGGAGTACACAAGACCACAAGAGACCTGCATCCTGCTGCCACTGCCTCGCACCTGGTATTCTCAGGTAGCCTACCACATCCAGTAGCAAGGAGTTCCACAGACACTGTCTCCGTGAGGGCTATCCCTCTGGGCAAGAGGGCCCATTGTTTCCCTGCTGCATCCACTATTACTGGCTGACCTCACAGACTGGTGTCGGGAAGAGAAAAATGATCAAGGTGCCATCAAATTAAATCGCAGTCATAAGAACCTCCGAAGAGCCCTGCTGGATCAGGCCAAAGGCCCATCCAGTCCAGCTTCCTGTATCTCACAGTGGCCAACCAGGTGCCCCTGAGAGTACACAAGACCACAAGAGACCTTCATCCTGCTGCCACTGCCTTGCGCCAAGCATTCTGAGAAAGGTTACCTTTCCAACCCACAGGCTGCATAGTCATCATGACTTGTAACTCATGATGGTTTTTATCCTCCATCAATCTGTCCAGGAGCATTTTCTTGAACATGGGTGGTGTGTACACAGTGTTCTTCCTGGACCATAATCCAGGCAGCATCAAGTTCAGCAGGATCCAGGTTGTAGCTGTTGGGATTAACCTTTCACACAAAGTGAAATTCAAAGTGAATTCCAGAGTTCCTCCCGAAGTAAAAATATCTGAAGTGATCAAAATATGAACTATGTATTTCAACCGGCATCTGGAAGATTTTTCAAGGAAGCCAAACAAGTTTCTAAAAGACAATTTAAATGTCTCCGGAGGGGAGGGGGTAGTGTTCTACATGTCACAACCCAACTAACCATGGTTGGCAACCTTCAGTCTCGAAAGACTATGGTATAAGCCTTCAGCACCCGGTATTCCCAGGCGGTCTCCCATCCAAGTACTAACCAGGCCTGACCCTGCTTAGCTTCCAAGATCAGATGAGATTGGGCATGTGCAGAGTAACAGTTGCTGTCAACTAATCATGGTTTGATCAAAGATCAAACTATGGTTTGTTGGATCATCTGAACTAACTCGTAGATGGACAGCCCAATCTTGCCTAGGATTGGGCTGTCACACAGAAGTGTTTGTGACAGTAGAAGACAGTGAGAAATTACAGAGCTCCCCTTCTGTCTCCAGACCCCGCCATCGCTTGCCGGGGCAGGTAAGGCAGCAGTAGGGGCAGGGAGGGGGAAGGGTGGGGAGGCTGAGGGATGGGGTGGATCAGGAAGCGATGGTGCCCTAAATAGCCCGTGGCTCTGCCTCAAATTCTACAGCAGACGCCGCGCCCCTGTTTGTGTGGCACTTTAATGCCAACAGCTATAACCTGGACCCTGCTGTAACTTAGCACAGTGGTGGAAGCATTTTGCTTAAGCTGCAGTTCCATGAGTTGTCCAAGCCCAGGAGCTGTGGCTTCATCATGATTTAAAAATCAGGCTATGAAACGAAGATCTGCAAAGCAAATAAACATGAAGCTCCCAAATGAGCACAGCAGATTTAAAAAAAGAAGATATTTTGCATGAGCCATCATTATCAGTTTTTATATTGCTATTAGGCAAATAAAATGGGTTTGGATAGATACGAAATTCTGCTTGCTAATAGGCTATCACTCCATGCATCTTTGCTACAGAATAGTCACTGTCTTTATGAATTAGCACAGCTCTCTCTCCGGAATTGGTTGGCCCTTTTTAGCAGTTCAGTGCTAGCCATCCTGACAGCAACTTTCCCCTTGTGATCTACACAGCAAGACAAAAAGGCTTTTTTGGGGGGTGGGTGTGAAAAATACAGCAGGCTTTAAGAAGGGCTTGCTGGCCAGTACTCCAGATGGTTTTCAAAAGGGATTAGACCAATCCCTAAGCATGGAAGCTTAAGCTCCAAATGGTCAAATGGTAAAAATATATAACTCAATTTGCATTGTGCAATTAAAGAAATCACATTGAAGCCACCACCACCAGCGGCAATTTTTATAAACTTGACCAATAAATTAGACCAATCCCTAAGCACGGAAGCTTAAGCTCCAAATGGTCAAATGGTAAAAATATATAATGCAATTTGCATTGAACACCGGGACCCTCTTTTTAAAACGACACTCTGTTGGGACCCATTTAGCTGCAAACTGCAGGAGCTGAGCTCTTTGAACGCGGAGCAAAACAAATTTTTTGTTCCCAGAAACAAATTAGAGCTCATCCTCACAAACAACTACTAAGCATCTGTCCTGTTCCCCGAGCAGAAGCCTGCAAGACAAGGCTTGTGGTACCTTGAAGGCAGTGGCGTCACTAGGATTCGAGTCACCCGGTGCGGGAGGCCTGTGCGTCACCCCATGTAGTGGGCGGGGCAAAACCCCAGGTGGGCGTGGTGATTTACCTTTGCCCCCCCCTCACCAGTTTTATGGCTGTACCTTTTGTTATAACACAGATATTTCAATGTGGTTTGTTTCATTGCATTCTGCATGAAATTATGCATTGATTGATATATAACATGATGGTCTTATTCCTCCAAATTCTGATTTTAGTGATTTTGAAAACTTGTAGAGTCTCACACACACACACCCTGTGTCAACTTAATAACACCTTATTGCAGCAGTTCTCAAACTTTTAGCACTGGGACCCACTTTTTAGAATGACAATCTGCCCAGGAACCATTGGAAGTGATGTCATGGCCAGAAGTGACATCATCAATCAAATTAAAATAAATAATTATAAATAATTAAATTAAAATAAAATAATTACATAAGGGGGAGCCAGTCCTGTTCCACCAAGTGAATCTACTCTGAAGTAAGTCCTATTGTGGTCAATGGGGCTTACTCTCAGGAAAGTGTGGGTAGGATTGCAGCCTGTGAGCCCAAGCCTATGCATGTCTACTCAGAAGTAAGTCCCATAGTGGTCAATGGAGCTTACTCTGTAGTCTGCCTGCAATAACAACCCCCCAAAAAGAATCAGTGAGATTTCCAGCCCTCCCAATGCCCAGTTTAAAGTTCTTCTGTTTCAAGCATATCAAGATAAAGACCCTCTTGGCTTTGCAAGTGCAAAATAGAAAACTTCCCCTTACCAGTTCAAGCCACTTTTTTGTCCTTTTTAGTGGGGGGGGGGGCGCCTTCTGGAGCATTTGTTGCGCTCCAGCTCCATGGATCGGGACCATTCCAGTGTCCTCACATTCCCCTTTGCCTGGCCTGACCACCAGCCAAGGCACATCTGCCTACTCACGACGTGAAGCTGCTTCACTTTCCATAGACTCGCAGCTGGGAGGGGGGACCTCCTTCTCTGTGTTTTTGGGGGCTGCATTCATTGGATCAGGACCATTCCAACATCCTTGGAACCTCTCAGCCTGCCTTGACTAAGGCAAGTCCGCCTACTTGCAAGTAAATGCAACCACGTGGCTTCGTTTCGGGCTCAGATTCGCAGCTGGGAGGGGGAGCTTCTCGGGTGTTTTTGGGGGGCTGCATTCATTAGATCGGGACCATTCTGGTGTCATTGGATTCCTCTCAGCCTGCCCTTTCCAACGAACTATGGTAAGTATGCCTACTCAGGAGTAATCATGCACTATGGCTCACTTTCACTTTCCATAGGGCTCCGTGCATTTTTTCCTTCTGGTTTTTTGGCCACAACTTTTGAACGAAAGGAGCAATTTCAATTCTGTTTTTTGCATTGCACTCACTGGCCATTCCGCATCCAACAATGTATGGCATGACATGGTAGCTCCTAATGCCACGAAGTTAGCGTGTCCTCCCCCCAGGGCGCGTCACCCCCCTGGAGTGTCACCCGGTGTGGCCCACACCCCCCGCATCCCCGTAGTGGTGCCAGTGCTTGGAGGTGTCGTAGGGGATGGACAGAGTGGATAGACAGATGCTCTTTCCCCTCTCACATAACACCAGAACTAGGAGACATCCATGAAAGTTGAGTGTTGGGAGAGTTAGGACAGACAGAGGAGGAGGTTCCCCCTCCCATCATAGTAAAAAGGATAAAAACAAAGGCTTGAGTGGCTGATAAAGTGAAACTTTTTTTTCAGTCTTGTAAAGCAAGGTGGGTCCCGTTTTAAAAAGGAGGTCCTGGTACCAAAAAGATTGGGAACCCCAGTCGTAGGGCATCCCAGGGGCTCGTGGGAAGGGCAGGGTTGGATTTCTTTGCTCTAAACAGACAAACAAAAAGCAAACAGACAAACTAGGCCATGGAGCAGCAGGAAATGAGGCCGCTGTTTCTGTGCTGGCAGAAAAAAAAAGCCGAGAGGGAAATTGACGGAGGTGTCTGCCTGAGTCACAAAGCCTCTTAGGTTAATCCTACTACGGTCTAATGTATGCATTATCCATTGCTCAGGGCTTTGCCACAAGACACAATTTAACTGGGAGGCATCATTCTAGCTCTTCTCCTGGTGCCCACATTATTAAATGAAGCTAAAAACAATAATGCATAATGAGAAAGTCATCGGAAGACGATGGACAGGAGAAGCCTGGCCTCGGATACGTAACATCTATGCAAGCAGCGCCTTCTATTTTCAGCTCCCTCCCGTCGCTCCGGGCCTCGTTGAGACACTTCGGGCTATGGCTGCTCCTATCCAAATAGCAGCTGTAAGCTTCTTCCGGGACTCAGGAAATGCCGGCGGAGCGCCGAACGGAAAAGTACGGTTTTTAGCAATGGGTTCGGAGAGGGAGCAGGCCTTTGGAATGAGGCCGGGGTGTTTTGCTTGATGCCCTTAACTTTTGCACCCCTTTCCCCAAGAGATCTAAGCAGTTTATAGCCACCGCCAGTGTGAGGAGGGCCAGGAATTATAAACAGGCTAGAGCTCATCCTCATCCTCACAAACAACTACAAAGCATCTGCCCTGTTACCCGAGCAGAAGCCTGCAAGACAAGGCTTGTGGAACCTTGAAGGTGTTGTAGGGGATGGACAAAGTGGACAGAGAGATGCTCTTTACACTTTCACATAACACCAGACCCAGGGGACCTCCACAAAAGTTGAGTGTTGGGAGAGTTAGGACAGACAGAAGAAAATGTTTCTTTGCCCAGCGTGTAATTAGTTTGCGGAACTCCTTGCCACAAGAAGTAGTGATTGCATCTTGCCTGGAGGCCTTTAAGAGGGGATTGGACAAATTTCTGAAGGAAAAGTTCATCACGGGTTACAAGTCATAGTAGGTATGTGCAAGTTCTTGGTTTTAGAGGCAGGCTGCCTCTGATTGCCAGATGCAGGGGAGGGCACCGGGGCTCAGATTGTGTCTGTTGTCTTGTGTGCCCCCTGGGGCATTTGGTGGGCCACTGTGAGATACAGGAAGCTGGACTAGATGGGCCTATGGCCTGATCCAGTGGGGCTGTTCTTATGTTCTTAACTACAATTCCCAGGAGGCCTTGCAGGTCTCTTGTTATCTGGTGTGCTCCCTGGGGCATTTGGTGGGCCACTGTGAGATACAGGAAGCTGGACTAGATGGGCCTTTGGCCTGATCCAGCAGGGCTCTTCTTATGTTCTTATAGGGCACACATTGCTCCACAAGAATCAGAGGAGAAATGCATCTTAAATACTTCTAGGCCCAGAATATGCTTCTGATTTTAAAGCCCTCTGGCCTGGAGGCTCACATTCCTCTGTTGCTTTCCTCTGGACCCATTCTTGGCACTGCTGGCTCATGGGAGCTTGAGGTTCAGGACGTGGGCAGGTCCGCTTCCTTAAGAAGCCTGAGCTCTGGATCAGTGGGTGCAGGTCACAGGGTCACCAGTTCTGGGGTTTGGAGTTGCTGGTTCAGTAGCATCCTAGTGGCACCCTGGCTAGAGTTGGGACAGGTGTTGGTCCTTCTGACCAAGCTAAGTCCTCCCTCTCCAGGGTTGGATTTCCAGGGCAGAGACCCGTGACAGTATCCTGTTCTAATGGTGATCTGTACATTCCAAATGTCAGTGGCACCTCACCTGATTTCCCCCCAGAAAGAGGAGCAGCTATTTATTCAGGCTTATTTTTGTGACTGATTGCTATTAATCAAGACTTTCCTTTCAACCAAAATAACACCGATGCAATCAGCGCTTGCTTCTGTAATTGGACCTCCTACAGTGGCACCACGTTCCATCTTTCCATCATTTTTGTCACTCCTTTTGAAGGGCACAGAATGGCATGCACAGGTGTGTTCAGCTCCTGCGTCTCTGCGATGCGACCAAAGGGCGCATCGCCTCTTCCGAGCCTTGCCTTGAATGAGCATTTTCATTCATGCACAACCTGGGTTAGCATCAGTAGCCCTGGGTCATTGGCAGGTGAAGTGTGAGAGCCAAGAACCAACAGGTAGGTGCAAAACATGTTCTGGGTCTCCTTTTAGTTGCAGATAGTCTCATCCGTGTCAGTGTTTTAACTCAACACCACCCATATCTTGCACATTCATGTGTTCTCCATGGGGTTCATAAGAACATAAGAACAGCCCCACTGGATCAGGCCATAGGCCCATCTAGTCCAGCTTCCTGTACCTCACAGTGGCCCACCAAGGGTGGCTACTTTCAAGGGGGAATCAGCTGCATTTCTTTGGCCTCTGGTTTTGCTGGCACCAGGATACATGAGTGGATAGCACAGTTCACCAACAGCACAATAGATCCTTTGCTATGAGTTGCTGCTATCAGCTCTTGGTATCATAACCTCTGCCCTGAGCTCAGAGTCCAAATCTAAGAAGAGGTAAAGAACGATCAGCACCAGACCTCCACCCCAGCCCGGGACCTGGATCGGAGCCCACCAGCCAAGAACTCCCCACAAGCCAGAGACGCTGGAGCCACAGAATCCAGGACCGGAGACCTCCATGCCAGCGCACTGTGAGTTGCATGCTTCCATGACCCTGCATGGTGACAGCAGTGGGCCAGGAAGGTTTCAGTAGGACAATGAAAGGGTACAAGACACTAGGCCAGAAGGCGGCCCCTTTAAAATATCGGTGCTTTCTAGAAAAGGAGACTGAGAGCCCAAATCCTAACAGGGCCACCTTGGGGTACAGTCACACTGAAATGGTCACCACTGTATCCTGCAGGGCCAAGGACACCATTGGAAGTCTCCTTAGGGAAAGGGAACTTTGGTTCCCTTGGCCGTGTCGAGCTCCAGCAGCCCCTATGGGTCTACTGTTTGGTTGGTTGGTTGGCAACCTTCAGTCTCGAAAGACTATGGTATAAGCCTACAGCACCCGGTATTCCCAGGCGGTCTCCCATCCAAGTAGTAACCAGGCCTGACTCTGCTTAGCTTCCGAGATCATGGTATAAGCCTACAGCACCCGGTATTCCCAGGCGGTCTCCCATCCAAGTACTAACCAGGCCTGACCCTGCTTAGCTTCCGAGATCAGGCATGTGCAGGGTAACAGTTGCTGTTACTGTTTAGCTGGCACAGAACCAAGGAGACCCATGTCGGGCTACAAGGCCCAGGAGGGGGGAGAGGATTCAGGGGCACTGAGGCAGCCGTCCCTGCCCCACTCCTGCGCCTCAACCTCCCCCAGGCCTCCCTCCCCCTGTGCAGTTCTGCTCCCTCCCCACCTTCCTGCCTCTCTCCCCCTACCCAGGAACACTTCCCCACCATTCAGTGGGGTAATTAACACAGGTGCAGGTGGGCCACCAACCGGTGCGGAGGCCTAGTGCTGACTCCCCACCCAGCACCTTCCTTCGCCACTGCAACATGCCTGACAGCACATTTGTGACAGCCATTGGTGGGGCAGCATATGGGCCGTCGGCACTGGCTGGCAGTGAGATCAGGCTGCCTTTCCCCCACAATGAACATCCCTACTTCTTCGCTTGTGGGTGTTGCTCTGAACCCCCCTCCAGGTGCTGTATTGCCTTGTCTCTACCAACCCCGGCCTCGAGTGCATTAACCTACTGTTCATAATTTAGCCCTGTGTCAGAAGGCTTGCTGCTTTAATAGCAACCTTGAAAGAGGGAAGCTGACTGCCTGCTCTTCAGAAAAGAGTCACCTTATTATAGAGTCTCACGTTGCGGAGAAAAGAGCACAGGTCCTTCAAACCCATCTTGCAGGTGCCAATACAGAGAGCCCAAACCAACCTCAAGCCATGGTTGGTTTGTCCAGATTGTCGATGCTGCCGGGGGAGGGACTGCTACCCCCCCCCCCAGGACAACTGATATTGGGGCATCACAACAATTTGTCGCTGGAGCTGGAGAAGATTGTGGCTGGTCTCCCAGCCTATCAAGGAGTCTAATAGCCTCAGAGATAGACAGGGAGAGGGGGTTTTGTCATCCACTGGTCCTCCACTCTGCCAGTAGCCTTGTTCAGGTTGACTGCCTGGCCAGCATCCTGCCTGCTAGCCAGTCTCCTCCGAGCTGCCCTCATCACTGGTTAGCCTGGGGAATATAATCCCTGCCCCCTTTCTCCACCCCTTCTTCCCTGCTGGGCCGCAGAAACCTTGCCTGACAGCCAGCCCCCCACCCCGATCCTGCGAGCACTCGCCACTTCTGTCCATCTGGTAGCTGGTGATGGCAGTTCTATTTCCCTTGGCCTGGATGACAGTTGCCTAACCGGGCTTCTCCTTTGATCGCAGGGGGACCGGCCTGCCTGTGATTGAGGAGGGAGAGGTGAGGCACCCGCAGCTATTGCTGCAAGTCACAGAAGAGCCAGTTGCCCCACTGCCTGGTTCGCCCTTGCCACAGCCGTCCTCATTCCTCTGGCAGGTGGACCGCGGGGGCAAGCTGCCACCGAGTCTGGTGTGCCTTCCTTCTGGCCAGCCCTACTGATGAGGGAGTCCCTGTGTTACTGTTACCACCACCATGGGAAAGCCCACTGGCCAGGAGTTCACCCATGTCAGGCACTCTGAGCGAGCGGGGCACCAGGATGGATTCCGGCCACAGATGCTCATGTTCAGAAACTGGACTAGATGGGCCTATGGCCTGATCCAGTGGGGCTGTTCTTATGTTCTCTGAGGAAGGGGGACTCTCATCTACCCCACCCACTTTATGTATGTTTTGTTTCTTTTGAATAAAGCTTGACTTTGACATTTCTAAAGCACAAGATGTCTCTTTTGTGGAAATTTGTCATGGTCACGCTTACAATCATTTGCTTGCAGGGTGTTTTGTTTTTTTTTAAAACCTAAATGTCTATTAAGCATCTCTAGGAAGTATCCTATGGACTCAGAAAAACCAAAAACAAAAACTCTCTTCTGTGAGTGTCAGAGGCTGGGATTTTTGGAGTGTCAGCAAAAGAAATAGTGTTTGTGGAAAAGCCACTTAATTGCCCACGTTTGCTCTCATGGAATATCGCAGGGTTTTGTTTTTTTGGCTTCCAGTAAAAAAAACCATCATCATCATCATTTTAGATGCTAAAATTAAGCAGAGAAATGTTGGGAGGAGATGCTCGGAAAACAGAGTCTGAACTCCTTACGTGCACGTGCATCAAATCATCCCAAATCAAAACAAATTTAATCAGTTCTTGCCTTTGATCTAAAAAGCCCCGGACTGAAGGATACCTCTTCTTCTCTGAAGAATGTTCCCACTAATGAGAGTCCTAACTAGGGTACGGCAATATCAAAACGCTCCCCGATGCTAATTATGCTCAGTGTGTTGAAGTTTTCTACCTTTATAAGCACAGATAGTAATAATAATAAAAAATATGATTTGAAAGGAAACCCTTACCCAGCAGTAACCAGAAAATGTGCTATAGAAATATAGGCCTATTGTGAAGCAAAAGGAAAGGTGATTTCTCATTAGCGACTAATAAGCAGAACTGAAATCATTATTGAAAGCATCGACGGGGCTAGATACGGCCAGGGGAGCAAAGCCTGAAAACTGGGAATGCTTCTAAAATTGACATTAGAATGATGATGATGATGATGATGATGATGATGATGATGATGATGATATTATTATTTCTGTAGTGCTATCGATGCATATGGCATCAATGTACATTGACACAGTCAGGGGATTACAATCAACGGGAGGGAGACACAAATGGCATCACACTTGAACAGATCCCTGATTAGTTGGAATATATAGCTAATATGTCTCTTATGAGCACCAGGATGCAGGTCGCTTGTTATCTGGTGTGCTCCCTGGGGCATTTGGTGGGCCGCTGTGAGATACAGGAAGCTGGACTAGATGGGCCTACGGCCTGATCCAGTGGGGCTATTCTTATGTTCTTATGTTTAGTGCCACGGTTTTATGGGTTACAAGCCATGATGTGTATGTGCATCCTCCTGATTTTAGAAATGGGCTATGTCAGAATGCCAGATGCAAGGGAGGGCACCAGGATGCAGGTCTCTTGTTATCTGGTGTGCTCCCTGGGGAATTTGGTGGGCCGCTGTGAGATGCAGGAAGCTGGACTAGATGGGCCTTTGGCCTGATCCAGTGGGGCTGTTCTTATGTTCTTAACTACAATTCCCAGGAAGCCTTGCAGGTCTCTTGTTATCTGGTGTGCTCCCTGGGGCATTTGGTGGGCCGCTGTGAGATACAGGAAGCTGGACTAGATGGGCCTATGGCCTGATCCAGTGGAGCTGTTCTTATGTTCTTATAAAGCCTTCGGGGAAGGAGCTCTTAGCTCAATGTTAGCATGCATGCTTTTCCTGTGGAACAGCAGCTTTCAGCCTTTTTCATCTCATGGCACACCGACAAGGCACTAAAATGTTCAAGGCACACCATTGGTTTTGGAACAATTGACAAGGCATGCCATGCTATTGGTGGGGAAGCTCACATCCCTCAATGGCCTTACTAATAAATGACCCCAAACACCCACGGCACACCTGGGGACCATTCACAGTACACCAAGGCACACTGGTTGAAAATAGCTGCTGTGGAACCTCACAGGTTCATTCCTCATCACCAACAACTAGGGCTGGAGTAGACCCCAGTTTGAACCCTACAAAGCCATTGCCCATCAGTCCAGGCTATACTGAGGAATTGAACCAGTTGTCTCGCTCAACATAAGGCCAATTCCCATAACCCTCTTTTCGAACCCAAAAATGCCAAACCAGTTGTCAAGAGGCAGCAAACGGCTGTAATGGTGTTGAAGTTCTGTGGGGTCTTTTGGAGAACATTCAGAATCCTGGATATTCCCCCTTTTCACAGTGAAAATGTTTACCCATGAAAATTTGGTGGACAAATCTACATGCAGTTGCCTCTCTGTGCTGTGGTAGCCAAGGTAGAAGTGATGGACTCTTGTCTTTCAAAGCTGTCAATAAAAGCCATCAATATCCTCAAAAAAAATAGCACGTTAATGACATCCGTGATCTGGAGAGCTGGGGGGACCTAGCATAAACTTCAGAGCTGTACCAGAGGTTCTGTTGCATTGATCACTTGGTATCTTGATTTAAGTGCGCTAGCAGGGATCACTTGTAAGAGGTAATTAACTTCTTAACCAACGCAGCCTGGGTCTAAACAATCTACAGGTTATCAATTCAGTCTGCCGGTAAATTAAATGTGTCAATAGCCACTTCCTAGGTATCAATTTGCCTCCTGAAAAGAAGCCTTTGGAAACTTATTTGCATCCTCACCTTTCCTAAGAAATGATCCAGTTGGGAAAACAGTAGCAGACCTTCCCAGCCCCATTCCCCCGGGGCAAAGGTCTATGATGGTGCCCCCCCATGGGACGCAGCTGCCCCTGCATGAAGATTTGCCCTGCCACTTTCATGCACGAAGCCTCACACGACTCCAGGATGCATCGGGGAAGCCTCCTGAAGCTTCCCGCAACCGTGTCGGGAGTAGGGCTAGCAGAATAGAACTGTGTGATAGAAGTTCTCGGCTTTTAAGTGGATTGGTCAGGGGCATTGCTAGGGGTGTGCAGGGGTTCAGGCCGCACTGGGTGACATGCACAAGGGGGTGACACCACTACTTGTCAACATTTTTTAAATCTTGGTATTTTTGAATACTACCATCGTGTTCTCTATCAATCAATGTATAATTTCATGCCAAATGCTATGGAATGAATCATGTTGAAATACCTCTATTCACCCTACTGTTATGGCCAAAAAACCAGCAGGGCACTGCCCCACCCACTGCATGAGAGGAGGTCCATCAGAGGTGTGACGCACTGGCCTCCCGCACCGGGTGACACAAACCCAGTGACACCACTGGGTTTGGCTACTGCAAAAACCAGTCCAGTTGGACACTGGGGAAAAAAGCGATCGTGCCTGAAGTGGAGGCATCGTTGATTAAATGTTTAGAGATTGCTGAGATGGATATGTGGACTGGCAGTATCTGCAGGACAAACGGGAAACTGGGGCTAATTTTTTTGGCAGATAAGTGGTTGCTGTACATAAATCATTGGAATCAGCATTGTCGTTTTGTCTCGTTGAGTAAGAACCCATGTGCATAATTATGTATTTATTATCTTTTTTTCTAATTAACGTGAGAGGAGCTCCCAAGTCCCACATCCAGGAGATGAAGGAAGTGCACTCTTCCAGGGTGGTTGGTTGGCAACCTTCAGTCTCGAAAGACTATGGTATAAGTCTACAGCACTCGGTATTCCCAAGCAGTCTCCCATCCAAGTACTAACCAGGCCTGACCCTGCTTAGCTTCCGAGATCAGACGAGATCGGGCATGGAAAGACTATGGTATAAGCCTACAGCCCCTGGTATTCCCCGGTGGTCTCCCATCCAAATACTAACCAGGCCTGACCCTGCTTAGCTTCTGAGATCAGACGAGATCGGGAGATAGTGTTCAGTATAGGGAGATGGTTGGCAACCTTCAGTCTTGAAAGACTATGGTATAAGCCAGGGGTCGGCAACCTGCGGTTCTGGAGCTGCATGTGGCTCTTTCAGCTGTCTGCTGCAGCTCCTCCAGGTGAAAGTGGCAAAGGGGGTAACAGGAGGCACCTGTGCTGGGAGGGCAGGCTGCTTTCCTCCGCCCCCTGTGCTCACTGCCCTCCTCTCCCTTCACCCCACCTGCCCCGCATTGGTTTCCCTTTTCAATTTTGCCCGCTCTGCAGGCTTAAGCTCCCTGTTTTTCCCTTCCCCAACTCTCCAGCAGGATGCCGCCGCCCTCCTCCTCAGCCATTGCAAGCCCTTGCAGCCCGCCTTTCCCTGAGCAGGTCCCCACTCAGTGCAAGGAGAGGCTTTTCCTCCACAGCTGAGGAGACATCCTGTGTGTCTACTCAGTAATAAGCCCCATTACATCAGATGAAGCTTACTCCCAGGAAAGGGTGCCTGGGATGGCAGCATTGGAGCCTGCTCCTATGCGTGTCTACTCCAGCTTTCGGTTCATGCAGTGGTTCTCAAAGTTTTTAGCACTGGGACCCGCTTTTTAGAAGGACGGTCTGTGGTCATCCACCAGGAGCGATGTCATTAACCTGGAAGCGACGTCACGGCCGGAAGTGACATCATCAACTGAGGCTTCAAGCCGAAGCCGCGATCAGCCAAATGTCCCAATACACAGTGCACTTGTGCTGTTATTTTGCATAGCTCGGAGTTCAAATATTGTAGCTCAGAAGCCAAAGCAGATCCTTCTCCGCCCACATAGTCCTTCCCCCTTTCCAGCATCCAGGGGACGGCATCAGGACACAAGTTGTGTCTGTTGTCTTGTGTACTCCCTGGGGCATTTGGTGGGCCACTGTGAGACACAGAAAGCTGGACTAGATGGGCTTTTGGCCTGATCCAGCGGGGCTGCTAATATATTCTTATGTCCCATCTTCCCACCTATTCAGGGCAAAGCACTAGGCCTCTCTCCCACTGGGAGTTCGCCCTGCCCAGCAGTTCTGTCCCCTGTATTTTCAGCGGCAGCTGAGCTAGGTGCTACACGACCCACCTGAAATTGGTCCACCTAATGGGTCCTGGCCCACAGTTTGAGAAACACTGAGTTAATGTGCTTTATTTTGGCCCTGTCTTCCCATATTGCCTACTGTTATTGTCTTGTTGGTTGCATGGGTTGTTTATTGTTTTGCTAAGCACTGTACCCTCTGGACAGTCTCACACTTAAAGGTTAATACTCTCCATCCTGATTTTGAAACCAGGAGCCCAAACTGATTTTCCGCTTAGTATCCAAACTCAGCGCTATTTAGAACAGATCAGGAGGGGTGGAAATGGAGGCAGATGGAGCCCGCAACTTGGTTTTCAGACTCCAGTGGTCAATTTAATTACAGGCATTAAGTCATGGGCCAAGCGCATTCAAGAGACGAAATGTAATCAACCAAAGGCGCATTGACAAGAACATCTGCTCCAACTACCTCATCGTCAAGTTTACATCCTACCACCTAGAATAATGTCCATCGTTCAAGAACGACAGAGAACAGCTTCGTGTGTTGGTAGCACAGCTGCGAGATCAGCCGAGTGGAAGAGCCATGCCACTTGCACATAGATATTCATGCGGCTTAATGTGGCTTGGAGGTGTGTGGAGACTATTTGACAAGCGAGCAAACCACTTGTGGAGCTGAGAAATGGGGGTGTGCAGGAGGAGGGCTGTACCATTTGGTTGTGCATAGGAAAGCACTTCTGGCTCAAGCCAGTGGCACAAGTCAGGGCTGATCTTTCCAAGTCTGCGTTCTGCTCTGACTTTCAAACTGGAGCATTTGAATTCCAAGCTATGCACGATAACAGCACGAACTGCAAAGGAAGTGGGGCACTTCCGGAGGCAGATTTTGAGCCAATTATCTGGGGCAGCATGGCAGCAACCCCTCTTAACCCTGTGGTTGGGCTGCAGATGGTGCAAATGGCACCCAGTTGCCTTTTTCTCATCCCTCTCCTACTTTTTCTAATAGGAAGCCGAAGTTCCTATGGGTTACAAGCCATGATGCCTGTGTGCAACCTCCTGATTTTAGAAATGGACTGTGTCAGAATGCCAGATGCAAGGGCCCTCCCTGGTGCCCTCACCAGGATGCAGGTCTCTTGTTATCTGGTGTGCTCCCTGGGACATTTGGTGGGCTGCTGTGAGATACGGGAAGCTGGACTAGATGAGCCTACGGCCTGATCCAGTGGGGCTGTTTTTACGTTCTTAACTACAATTCCCAGGAAGCCTTGCAGGTCTCTTGTTGTCTGGTGTGCTCCCTGGGGCATTTGGTGGGCCGCTGTGAGATACAGGAAGCTGGACTAGATGGGCCTTTGGCCTGATCCAGTGGGGCTGTTCTTATGTTCTTAACTACAATTCCCAGGAAGCCTTGCAGTCTCTTGTTATCTGGTGTGCTCCCTGGTGCATTTGGTGGGCCGCTGTGAGATACAGGAAGCTGGACTAGATGGGCCTATGGCCTGATCCAGTGGGGCTGTTCTTATTTTCTTATGTTGCCGTGGTCATGTATGGTTGTATTAAAAGGACCTTTGGCAGGGTTTAGTAGGACATACATGGGCACCGGTAGTGTCATGAGTCGAAAGGCGGTGGCCAACTGCACCGGACCAGAGCTTTGCAGAATTTGGAAAGAGCATGTTGTCGAATAGAGGGCTCCTAAGGGCTCGCTTTGGAACCAACCCAGGTAATTCCTAGGAGGGTGACTGATAGGAATCAGATAGTTCAACGAGCTCACACTGTCTATATATATACAGGTATTTATGTTACACTGACTGTGGCTGCCCAGGGCTATTTACCGAAGAAGAGCCCCACTGGATCAAGCCAAAGGCCCATCTAGTCCAGCTTCCTGCATCTCACAGTGGCCCACCAGACACCCCTGGGAGCACACAAATCGATACCCGCGTCCTGTGTCTGTCCCCTTGCACCTGGCATTTTGAGGTGCATATACCCCTCACGGCTTGTAACCTGTGATGGGCTTTTCTTCTAGAAAGTCTCCTTTTGAAGGCATCAAGGTCCTACCATTAGGTTCGATGGGGTAAAAGGCCCAGGCACGAGTAACTAGGACCCCGCAGAAGCCTCTCTGAAGCTCCTGATAGGGGTGGAAACCTGAAGCACAGTTTATAGTGTCAGGGAACCTCAGAGAGGCTTCCCTGGTGTGGTCTTGGGTCACGCGAGGCTCTGTGAGCCTCAGGTGAGTAGTGAATTTTTGCATGGGGGCGGCGATAGCCCGCAGGTGGGGCGCCATTGTGGATCTTTGCCTTGGGCATGGGGCTGGGGAAGTCTGCCTCTGTCTAGGTTAGATGCCATCATCGCGTCCTGTGGCAAGGAGTTCCACAGGCTGTGCAAATAAATTTTCCCTTTTGTCTGTTCTAACTCTCCCGACACCCGATTTGAGTGGAGGTCCTCTGGTTCTGGTGTGGTGCAAGAGGGAAAAGAGCATCCCTCTATCCCCTGCTTGATTTTGTATGTCTCAAAATCTTGTCCCCCCTCAATCTTCTTTCCAAAGCAGAACCAACTCAGAAATCTCCAGTGTTCCATTCCTTCCCCCCCCCCCTTAACCTATACAAAATATTGTGCTTAGACAATTTGCTTGGGATTCCTGTTCCTTTGTGTCTTTTTCTCCATCCTGCAGGTAGTTCCATAAGGACTCTCTGATCCTGCAAACAGTTCGTCCTTGTGAGCCCCTCAACAACTTGGCTTAGGATTCTCTGGGGAAAAAAAAAGAAGTTAGAAAAACAACTGACAAGGGGGGAGCTCGTCCATAGGTATAATCAACTTTTTCATGTTCAGCCACTGAATGCCACACAAGACTTGGTTTTTTTCCAGGCTGTTCCTGACCCCGATTGGGCACCTGAAAGGTACCTTTGACATCCCAAAGAAGCAAACCAAAATTTTTGGGTCCCCAATGGCCGTCCTTCCCTTTGGTGCTTCCCGAGAAGAACACAGTGACTACGAGTTCCACACTGAGGTTGCATAATTAACGGCGCAAATTATTCCGTTTAAATCTCCAGCGATTTCCCCCCCTTCCCCGTTCCTTCTCCAGAAGGTGAATAATTAACTGAATAAATGTCAAGATGCGAGAGATTTCCTTCAAGCGCACTTCAAGCCCGTAATCATTTCACACGCGACGGGAATCAAATGCGGTTTTTTTTCAAAATGGAAATTGCGTTCGGCTTGCTTGCCGCCTTGTCAAGAGAGAGGGAGAAAGGCAACGATCAAACGCTTGACAGGCGGTGGTAGGAGATAGGAACGGGGTGGATCCTTCGCTCGGTGACTCAAAGCCTCATGACAACTATGAAGGTATAAAAGGCCCACGGCGGTATAATGTAGTGGCGGGCGGCCCAATCCAGAGCTGCCTGGTGCCCAGAGGAGTAGCGTCAAAATGGCTTCGACGGTATCCTATGCATGCCAGGTATCTCCCTGGGGGAAGGACCAAGCCCCACATTGGGGCTATTTTGCTGGCGCCGAGTTGCGAGGTTGCATGTCGGGCCATGTTGGGCTGATCCCACCCACCTCCTGCCCTGTCTTCCCCCACCCTCCACCCACCCCAGAACACCTCTCCCTGGCCTGACATACCTCTCCACTGCTTGGAGCTCATTGACGGAGCTTCACTGCCCAGAGCTTTTTTATCCAGCGGAGAGCTATATGATCACATGCCTTATGCCTGGAGGTGAACAAAAAAATGGTTGGCAACCTTCAGTCTCGAAAGACTATGGTAGAAGCCTGCAGCACCCAGTATTCCAAGGCGGTCTCCCACCCAAGTACTAACCAGGCCTGACCCTGCTTAGCTTCCAAGATCAGACGAGATCGGGCATGGAAAGACTATGGTATAAGCCTACAGCACCCGGTATTCCCAGGCGGTCTCCCACCCAAGTACTAACCAGGCCTGACCCTGCTTAGCTTCCAAGATCAGACGAGATCGGGCATGGAAAGACTATGGTATAAGCCTACAGCACCTGGTATTCCCAGGCGGTCTCCCACCCAAGTACTAACCAGGCCTGACCCTGCTTAGCTTCCAAGATCAGACCAGATCGGGCATGGAAAGACTATGGTATAATCCTACAGCACCCGGTATTCCCAGGCGGTCTCCCATCCAAGTACTAACCAGGCCTGATCCTGCTTAGCTTCCAAGATCAGACCAGATCGGGCATGGAAAGACTATGGTATAATCCTACAGCACCCGGTATTCCCAGGCGGTCTCCCATCCAAGTACTAACCAGGCCTGACCCTGCTTAGCTTCCAAGATCAGACAAGATCAGGCATGTGCAGGGTGAACAAAAAAATTGTAATAAACTCAGTGCTTTTGAGGCGGGACTTATGCCAGGGTCATTGCTTCAGGATTTCTTATTTGCCCCAAGTTCAAGTGTCTGTTTTTGCCTACTCAGCCTTTTCGCATCACCCTCTCAGCCTCAGTCTTCCCCATCTGCAATATGGGGATAATGAGACTTGGGGGCCCAATCCTTTTCAGTGCCACTGCAACCACAAACCTGCCCCAAGGTAAGGGGGAGAATATTCCTTGACCTTGCAGCACCTGCTCCGTCGGCATGGCTGCATCCGCGCTAGAAAGCTGGATCGGCCCCGGCTTGACTTACAGGGTTGTTGTAAGAATGACATCAAGATACGAAATGTTTCATATACTCCAAAAATACTGCACAAATCTGTACTATTATTATTCCTGGAATAGCTACACAATCGAAGGGCAGTGTGCTATTTCTCCTGCCTTCCATTCACCCATTTCTCTTGTCCCCACTGTCCCAAGTAGGAGGAACCCTTGTGCCTGTTGGGTGACCAGTGTGCTCCCCAACCCATGCGAGCATCTGAGCAGGTGGGACTGCAGAACTCTGGGAAGGCTTCCCATAATTCTGCTCCCGCATGGGTGCCCATTATGGCTTCCTTGCTTGGTCTCCGTCCAAAGAGAGTTCCCTCCTCCTAGCACAGGCTGAAGATTTCCCGAAAGGAAGCTCGTTTGCCAGTGCTGTTTTGTTGGCTTGTGTTGCCATAGACCATATGGAGCTGTCCCACTGTGCCGCACAGAGGCTGTGCTGTCAGGCTCCGCCGCTGTTTCCCGTGGTTAAAAATACGGGTTTGACTCGTCACTCATGTACATTAACAGCTTGAGCGCAAGTGAACGTATATGTCGGGGGTCCTGGGGAATTACAATCCTTGTGAAAGCGTGCCGCGAGGAGGGAATTTCCGACGACACAAGAGTCGTTGACTCAGAGGAAGGGGGAAATTGGAGACACATGAGTTTGCTAAATATTATCTGGTGAGATCCAATGAGTATCCAATGCCAACATTGACAGAGGAGTCTTTACAGATGTTTGGCAACAGATTATTTCCACTCAGAAGTATCACTAGGGCTTGTGTCACCCCCTGCAACTGACCTCCACAGTATCATATGTGCAGCCACAATACAGTGACATCATTAAGGTTGGTGTAAACCCCATTCACTTTTTGCACCTACCCCATTAGATGTGGCAAGGCTTATGCAGCTGAGCAAATGAGGTGCTGGCCAAGTGGCCCTCATTTAAGGCAGCCATGCTTCACCTGCATCACAGCTCCCATTTACCACATTTACGGCAAAGCGTCAGCACAGACATGCCCCATTGCCTGAAATCTAAAGTGAATCTCATGTTTCCTCTGACAGGACAAACTTTCGAGAATTTTCAAGGGGAGGGAAAGCAATTCCTATGAGACAAGTGTGAAAAAGTCCAAATCTAGCCATTAGGAGCACCAGCTAATTAGGACCACCTAATTGGGACCACCACTTCATGAGGACCACCACCATTATGCCATTATGCCAAAATACAAGATGGCTAAATCTTACGCAAGAGGGACATTAGAGGAGAAGTTCATAGACTCGCACCATCATATAATGTGGGGATTGGAAAGGACCTTGAAGGTCATGTGGTCCAACCATTTCCTCAGTGCCAGTGACAACAGCATCCCTGACAAATTGTTATCCAACCTCTGCTTGAAAACCACCACTGAGGACCAACCTACAAAGAGATCCTCTCTTCAGTGTCAGTGTCCTTCAGTGGGACGGTAGGCAATTTGTAGGTAGGATGTTTGGCTACCCATAGCAAACCGTACCACAGTTCAGAAAAGGAGTTACCTCTTGCCCATCCCAGAGCAATCTCAGTTCTAGCTGATATCTATTGACGCAAATTTATAATGTAAGCGTGAGTGATGTTGCTAAGCGAGGAATCCGGAGATGAGTAATTCAGCCAAGGTGGAAACAAATGGAGTTTGTGTTCACAATAGACTGTATCGTTCCAAAGCCCAGCTTTGGCAGAAGAAACAGACCCTCTCCTTAAGTTGATTAGAAGCTTTTTAGCTCTGAGCTCACTCTTGTCAATGCCTTCAAATCAAACCATGCCCTCAGCTGCCGAGAAGGGCGGAGGAGCAAGGACGTCCTTCTGTACTCTTTGGGGCTGCATAGGAAGGAACAAAACGAGGCCGAGGGCAGGTGGGAGGTGGGAAGAGAAGAAAAAGCTATCCTGGGATAAAGGCAGTCAGGTGGCAGCCCCCACTGGGCCACCGTCCAAATCAGAAGGGCAGACCGAAGGCTGATCAGAACCTGGGGAACACTCTTGTGTCCATCAAAGGGTGAAACATGCCTCATTTTTTTACAGAGAGCCTATGCAAATGGCGCATGGTGAGACTGTTACAGAAATGAAGGTCCAACATAATACATAGTGTAATGATTTTAGTGGTGTAGCTAAGGCATCGGGCACCAGGGGGCAAGAAGCTTTTAACACTCCCATAGCAACCTCCTCATTTTGTTAACACACCCCATAAACATCTAAGAGGCCTCTGAAAGGCACTTCTGGTTTTTGAGCTTTTTGGAGGCCTCCTGGAGGTCCCTTCTGAGTCCCAGGGGGTACTGAGTACCTTCTGAAGCCCTGGGTACCATGCCTCAAGGGGGTGTCTTAGAGGCCTCTGAAAGGTACGTACTTCTGGTTTCATGGTACCTGGGCCAATGTGCCCCCCCACTCCACTTAGCTACTCCACTGGATTAATATCTTTCCTTTCCCCTCTGAAAGCAGGGAAAGTGCTCCTTGACCTCCCATCTTTGGAAGAAGAGCTAATAGCACCAATACGAATGGAGGCAGTGATGTCATTAACCCGGAAGTGATGTCATGGTCAGAAGTGACATCATCAAACAGGAAAATTTTTAACAAGTCCCATACGACAAAATCGAATCGAATCAAGCAAGCAAATTTAAAGTTTACAGTAAAGATAAGTTTAAAAATGAATGGGGATCCACCTGAAATTGACTCGCAACCCACCTAGTGGGTCCTGACCCACAGTTTGAGAAACAGTGTCCTGATGAATATAGGAAGCTACCTTCCGCTTGGTTGGACCACCGATTTCAGCATGATGCATTCTACATCGACTGGTGATGTGTCTCCAGGTTTTCAGACGGGGGTCTTCTCCCTGCCCTACCTGCAAAATTGCAGTACCAGGTATCAAGCTGGTACTTCTCCATTCCAAGCTGTTCCTCTACAGTAGAGCACCACTCCTGTTGTGTCTCTCTTGCCTCTCTACAGGGAAACAGAGCTGACATTTGCAATGCAAAGCCTAGCTTCTAAAATGTTATTACCACGAAACGGGCTTTTCTTTTCCATTTTCCTAATCTAATTTGAGTAGCATATTAGACAGAGGGTTGAAGGGCCATGGCAGGCCAACGTTTTATTTTCAAGCTAAACAAATGTTGTCAGGCACTAAGAGAAGCCGAAACGTTCATTTGATTGGTACTTGAGCCCACAGCAGTCACTGGAAATATATATACATTTTAAGCCAAAATCCAATTGCATTTTCTCAGTGTTGAAATATCTGTAAGGATCTGTTGCAGCCCAGGACTAAACCACAATTGTTTCCTGGTTGCATTTAGCACCGGGCTAAATGTTTGCGGCGTTCAGTTTTCAATACAAAAGTTCTAATTTTTCTGCCAATTATGTACAACCTCCAAATCTTTTGTGCCTGTTTTAGCATCTGAGGGCAGTCATGATTTCTTGGTCATTTCAGAGCCTTTTTAAAAAATTTTTTGAAAAGGCTTTAAAATTTATTATTTATTTTTTTACTTTATTTATATCCTGCCTTTCCCCTCGAAGGGACCCATGGCGGCTTACAACAATAGTTAAAAACACACATTAAAAACATAATTTAAAACAAGATAAAAACATATGACATAATCCCAGTCAATCAGGGATGACATAGCAGCCAAGGTGATCTGGACCCATGTGGCCAATGGGATTTGGCTACGTATTATCATCAGTTGGGCAAAATAAATGGAAATTGTCTATTCTCCCCCCCCCCACTGTCTTGCTCTTGTGTATTGATTTATAGCTCTGCTGTAGTATCGAAGGGCCCAATCCTATCCAACTTTCCAGTGCCGATTCAACCCCAATGCAGCTCCAAGGTAAGAGAACATTCTCTTACTTTGAGGAGACCTATGTGACTGCTCCCCACCCACATACTGCAGGATGCCGTGCACACCTCATTGGCATATCTGCATCTGGGCAGGATTGGGCCCGAAGAGGCTGAGGGCCCAATCCTATCCAACTTTCCAGCACCGGTGTAGCTGTAATGCAGCCTCGAAGTAAGGGAACAAATGTTCTCATACGTTGAGGAGGCCTCTGTGACTGCCTCCCCACCACAGGATGCAGTGCACGCCCCATTGGCATGACTACACCGGCACTGGAAAATTGGATAGGATTGGACCCTAAGCTGTCAATCACAACATTCCCTATATTACCTCTGGAATGAACTCGCAAGACAAAGCATGTCCTCTCACAATTTCAGTCTTCCTCACCTGCACTATGGAGATAATTATATATACCTTGCAGGGTTGTTGTAAGAGGTATAATAGAACACACTTATTAGAGAAATGTTAAATATTATTATAGATCTAGATTGACAGCCCAATACTATCCACACTTTCCTGGGACTCTAATGGGACTTACTTGTGAGTACACATGGATAGGATTGAGCTCTTAATAAGCAAGCACTGATGTCCACACATGCCAGAATTTCAGAACCAGAATTCAAGACTGAGTTCCCCAAATTATTGAAAATGGGGGGGACACATTTTATTATAACACCAGCAAGAACAGACGCTACAAACAAATGTTATGAAGGTTAAAATCCAGACAGTCGGTGAAAACCCTCAGTGCAGACTTTGCCAAGAAGAAAGCGACACTGTGTCTCAGATGGATTACAAAGTCAAACATGACAGAGTTGCAAAATTAATCCACTGGTCATTAGGTATAAAGTATCATTAGCCTGCATCGAAAAGCATTTGGGAACATCAGATTGAGAAGGTGTTGGAGAACGAACAAGCCTAGATCCTGTGGGACTTTAAAACCCAAATGGACTGACACCTCAAGCATAATACACCTGATATAGCAATCATAGAGAATCAAAATGTCCGGCTAGTTGATGTTGCAATTCCTGGTGGTGCCATAGTCGATGAGAAAGAACTAGAAAAAAAAAGACAAAAGACCGAGACCTGGAAACTGAAGTCATACAACTGTGGACCAAACGTGCCAAAGTGGCCCCTATTGTCATCACACACACACACACACACACACACACACACACACACGAACATAAGAACATAAGAACAGCCCCACTGGATCAGGCCATAGGCCCATCTAGTCCAGCTTCCTGTATCTCACAGCGGCCCACCAAATGCCCCAGGGAGCACACCAGATAACAAGAGACCTCATACTGGTGCCCTCCCTTGCATCTGGCATTCTGATATAACCCATTCCTAAAATCAGGAGGTTGCGCATACACATCATGGCTTGTACCCTGTAATGGATTTTTCCTCCAGAAACTTGTCCAATCCCCTTTTAAAGGCGTCTAGGCTAGACGCCAGCACCACATCCTGCGGCAAGGAGTTCCACAGACCGACCACATGCTGAGTAAAGAAATATTTTCTTTTGTCTGTCCTAACCTGCCCAACACTCAATTCTAGTGGATGTCCCCTGGTTCTGGTATTATGTGAGAGTGTAAAAAGCATCTCCCTATCCACTCTGTCCATCCCCTGCATAATTTTGTATGTCTCAATCATGTCCCCCCCTCAGGCGTCTCTTTTCTAGGCTGAAGAGGCCCAAACGCTACAGCCTTTCCTTATGAGCCCCGTAATCATCTTAGTCACTTAGTCAAAACACACACACACACACACACACACACACATACGCACGCACGCACGCATGCACGCACGCACGCACACACACTGCCAGCAGCTGTTTTTTTCTGCAGAGCCACACCTGACTCGTTTATCAAAAAGGCTCAGACTGGAGTCAGAGTCCCCAAAAGGCTCTGGACAAGTCGTGAAGGTCCCCCATTAAGACTCGTGCACGTGTCAAGTCAAAGGGGTCAGGGACTCGAAACCCGACTCGAGTCTCGCCACGGTTGGATTGGCGCATCCCTGCCTACGTCCAGTGACAAAAGCTCTTGTCACCAGGTCAGAGGGAGCTTTTCAAAAATTCCTCGGCGCTGATTCACAAGCCAAACGGTACAAAGGGCACCACTGCGGTGTGTCAAAGGAGACAAATGCCGGGGAAGCAAAGTTCCCCATATGAGACGGCGGATGGAGGAAAGGGCAGAAGGGAGCGGGGTCAGCCAGAGAATGAGGAAGTTCAGATGGAGGCAATTAATCAAGCTGGCAGGAGATAATAAAACAGCATTAGAAAAATTGCCCACTGTTCTAATTTGTCAAGAAGCTCCAGACAGCCGCGATCGCATCCGATTTCACGAGGCATCAATAAATGGAAGTCTCTGGAATCTGTACATCCCATCAAACAATGGAAATCCTTGTGGGTGAAAAACTCTGTCTCTGACCCTCTACTGACTGCAAAATCTAAGACCAAAAGGCTGCGGCTGCATCCAGCAGCCCCACGGAGGCCACTGAAGGTCTCCTTGGTGGAAGGAGGTCTCCTCCTCTGAAGGCCACTGAAGGTCTCCTTGGTGGAAGGAGGTCTCCTCCTCTGAAGGCCACTGAAGGTCTCCTTGGTGGAAGGAGGTCTCCTCCTCTGAAGGCCACTGAAGGTCTCCTTGGTGGAAGGAGGTCTCCTCCTCTGAAGGCCACTGAAGGTCTCCTTGGTGGAAGGAGGTCTTCTCCTCTGAAGGCCACTGAAGGTCTCCTTGGTGGAAGGAGGTCTCCTCCTCTGAAGGCCACTGAAGGTCTCCTTGGTGGAAGGAGGTCTCCTCCTCTGAAGGCCACTGAAGGTCTCCTTGATTCACCCCCTTCCCCCAAGTAAGGATGTGGGCCCTGCAATGGGGCTACTCCAGTCCACACCGGCTATTTTGCCAGCACAGACTTGAGAACCTCCGTGTTGGGCTTTTCAGCCTGACACAGAGGATAGAATCTGGCCCACCCCTTCCCACCCCTGCCTCCCCTCCCATTCCACCCTCCCCCAACCCAGAATGCCACCCCCCACTCCCAACCTGGCAGTGCCACTTACCACTGGTTGGGGTCCTTCTGGCATGGGCCCAGCACCAATTGGCAATGAACCTGGCGCTCTCTCCTCTTGTGGTGCCGTCAATGTGCTTTACGGCATATTTATGAGATCTAGCGCCGATGCTGGGCTCCAGTGCCAGCAGTACTAGCCCATAGGATTGGGTTCCAAGACAGTTATTTTCAACCAGTGTGCCATGGCACATTAGTGTGCTGCAAACAATCCACAGGTGAGCTGTGCGTGTTTGGGGATGGGTCATTTATTAGTAGGGCCATTGAGGGATGTGAGCCCCTCACTAGAAGCAGCATGCCTTGTCTATCGTCAAAAAACCAATGGTGTGCCTTGAATAGTTTAGTGCAGCCATTTTCAACCACTGTGCCATGGCACATTGGTGTGCCGCGAGTGGTCCACAGGTGTGCCACAAGAATGTGGGGGAAGGTCACTTATAGAATTGAGAACAGCTCCCTCTTTAGAGTTCTTTCGGCAGGGACTTAAGACCTTTTTATTTAGGGAGGCCTTTTACGCTAACACTAGGGGGCATGGCCCTTTTTGAATGGATTTTAATGTGGGATCCAGGCTTTTATTGTGTTTTATTCTTTTTAATGTTTTTAATTGTGAGCCTCCCTGGGTGTCCTCATGGGATAGAAAGGCAGGATATAAATCTCCTAAATAAATAAATAAATAAATAAATGGGGATGTGAGCCCCCCCACTGGCAGCATGGTGTGCCTTGGCAGTTGTCAAAAACTTGATGGTGTGCCTTAACAATTTTAGTGCCTTGTCAGTGTGCAGTGAGATGAAAAAGAACTTATTGGTCTAAGAGCACAAATAAACAAATGAAATATGCAAGGGTTGGTCCGATTTCTTATTTTGTCACTTTGCAAAAAGTAAGGATGCATGAGCCCCCCCCAGCAATTTAATTTTTAAATAAATATATAGAACCATTGTATTTGGTTTTTATTTACTATTTAATAAATAATATAAATTATTATTATTATTATTATTATTATTATTATTATTATTATTATTATTATTATTATTATTATTATTAATACTATTAATTATATTATAAATTATAATTATATATTATAATTATATAAATAATATTAATATTAATATTAATATTAATATTAATATTAATATTAATATTAATATTAATAATAATAATAATAATAATAATGTTTATTCCTAGTGCGCCAATTACTATCGGCAACACTT
Source organism: Tiliqua scincoides (assembly GCF_035046505.1). Lineage (NCBI taxonomy): Eukaryota > Metazoa > Chordata > Lepidosauria > Squamata > Scincidae > Tiliqua > Tiliqua scincoides. Next base: position 9,826,964 of record NC_089833.1, read on the forward strand.
TTATATGCTTCATCCATCTTCGTGTCAATTCTATGCACAGGTGTTGTGGTAAAAAAATAAACTACTACTACTACTACTGCTAATAAATGCACCCTGATCCACGGCTGCATTGGCTGACACAATACCACCTATATCACCCACCCAGTACCCTTTTAAAGAGATTATAATATATAATTATAATGTAAATTTTAGATAAAAACACATAACACCGCTTTTTGCACTTTTAACTTTGGGAAACCCGGAAATCCACGAAAAATAAAACCGTTTTCTCCCACCTCTAGTAACCCACCAAAGAATATTGAGCTAGATTTCATCTGTAACCTCATGTACCTTCCTGGTTGGGGCAGTATCCGTTGACCATCTCCTGGTTTGGTTCTCAGAGCTCTCATCGCCATGCTGCCATCAGTACATTTCTCGCAGAGTGGAGAATTTGGTCCCCTGTTTCTCGACTGAAATGATTTCTCCCCACTTTAAGAACATAAGAACACTTTCTGAATGATTTCTCCCCAATTTCGGGAACGTCCCTATGGCCTCCATGGAATGGAAGTCCAGAGTCATGAAGTGGTCACACCAGGTCCATACATGGCAGGTGTTTACAGATGGAGCCACCAGTCGACACTCACATAGAATCAGTTTTTATTGCCCAGTAAGAAATTCATATTAATATAGTGAATACATATGTTTACAAATAAACAACTTTAAAAAACAAACTTTTTTTTCTTTTTAATTGTAGGAAGTGGTCTCAAACTCGGTCATCATGAACAAGTATTAACACATGTATACTTACAGAACATACATTTACTAAAATAGCTTCCACAGAAAAATATGCTAAAGTTACACAAAGAAAACCTGGAGAGTGGCTTATCTTCGAGTGCAGCCGGATTGCGTGTACCTTTAAGCACATGGAGTCGGAGCAAGGTGCCAGAAACAAGGACCAAAAGGCAGACCTTCTTGGCGTGTCACAGGAAAGCATGTGTGAGGGATGCATGCATCATCCTCCACATTTCTGAGTGGGCGCGCTTGTGGCGTGGTCCCACAATGTGCATAAATGTCATGGGTCATAGAGAAACTCCTTTCTTTGAAAACTCTCATGTTTCACCTTGGGAGGAACCTGGACATTTGCTTCCGATTTGACTTGGTGCACAATCCCAGAGTCTACACATGCGCAGAACAGTGGCTTACCTGTTGGGGGCGTCCAGGGGACCATTTGCAGTCCCCTGCTGCCTTACCTGGAGGCATTCTGAGGGCCGGACAGGCCACGCATGGCTTACCCACTCCTCCTCACAAGGCCTTCGGGAAATCAAAAACCGTCACTTCCAGTTTTCAACCTAAAATTGGAAGTGGCATTTTTGCCCTCCGGAAGGCCTTAGAAGGCCATCTGAGGGTCAGGGGAGTGCACACAGCTTCTCTGGCCCTCAGAATGCCATCAGGGGGCAGCAGGCATGGGGTGTGGCACCCATGGAGGTGTGCCCCCATGTGGCACAATGGCGAGGAATTCCACTGGCGCAGAACAACCATCTCCCCACCTCCAGAAATGTCACTGGTCTTATAGAGACTCATTTAGCTTCCTCCAATTGTTTTCACAGGTGATCCTCCTTGAGGGGCCTTCCAAAATTCACGTCCAGATTTCTGAAATGTGGAGACCAACCCTCTTCCACGCTACGGATGTCCCAGGTCAGGTGGCGCCCAGAGCATGGAAAGAAGATGCGTGCTGTGACAGAAGGGTCATGCATCATCCGTGAGCACTAGTGCGCAACATCTCTCAGGAAGCCAAAGCTGTGTTGCGCCGAGCACTGAGACAGCCCTCAGGTTGTGAAAGCCATTGAGATTTGAAATGGGATATGAGGCAAAAACCTGGGGGTTCTGTGAGTAGTTGTAGCTGCCTTGGGATTACATCTGCATTTCATGATTTGACCACATGCTTTGGTATAAGTTTCAATGGACCATTCTGGGCCAAGCTTTCGAAAATAGATATCTTATTTGTTCTCTTTAGAGAAGCGACCCAGTCCACCAGCACCTTCTTTGTCTCTATCAGTCCATTCATTTCTCTGGTTAAGAGTATCTCAATTCGCTGGACTCCATAATAATCTTTTGTGCCTGAGATCCTGGAGACCTGTTGCCAGTCAGGGAGGACAACACTGTGATCGAAAGACCAACGGTCAAACTTAGTAGGCAGCCGCTTCAAGTATCTACAATTTTGGAGAAGACTTTGAAAAATATTCATAGTTACCAGTTCACTGGAGAAGATTATGAACTATGATTAAATATTAGCTACAGAGAGGACAGGTCAATATGGATAAGTAAACCCCATCTATAATCCTATAGGCACTCATCTGGGAGTGTCCCATTAAATTCAATGGGACTTACTTCCATTTGTATAGGATGTCAACCATCACAAAAGTAACTCTGAAGCACATAGCCCTTAATTTTTCCTCTAAATCAGTGGTTCCCAAACCTTTGAGCACTGGGACCCACTTTTTAAAACAACACTCTATCGGGACCCACCTAAGGGCACAAGCCTAACGAGGTCTACTTAGAAGTAAGTCCTATTTTGTTCAATGGTGCTTACTCTCCGGATTGCAGCCTAAGTTTACCGTACTTTTAAAAAGGGAGATCTAGAAAGAAATATTTTATTTATTTATTTATTTATAAGTAATAATAATGGATAAAAGACCCTCAAAAATTTATCTCCCTATATTTACACATGCTTGCAAACTGAAGGAGCTGAGCTCTTTGAAGGGTAATTACAGTATCTGATTTTTGAATAGCCCCAGGGCTTGAGGCAATCAGAGCCCAATTTTATGCATGTCTACTCAGAAGTAAGTCCCATTACAGTCAATGGGACTTACTCCCAGGAAAGTGTGGATAGGAGTGGGCTGTTAGTTATCTATCTGATCTTTCCATCACCCTTTTGCGACCCACCCAAAATCAGGTTGTGACCCACCATTTGGGAACCACTGCTCTAAATCTTTGCTGTTCGATGTGAACTGTTTTGGAACTTACTCCAAACTTTTATTATTTTTTGGCTGGATTTTTCTCCATTGATTAAAATCAACAGGGTTAAAAATTAAACTTAATACAGTGTTGGGTTATGGTCTGGGAGTATGACTGTTTGTGGGGCAGCAGTTTTGGTGTCTGTGCAAAAATGGTGTCCGAACGTGACAATCTTTCCCGGCATGACACGGGGAGGAAAAGCTTGGTTGTGCCTGCCATAAGCTGATGTAAGCACGCCACTGAACATGGTGGGACATATGTGTGAGCAAACACATTTAGCATTGCTCTATATTACAGCGGTCTACAAACTCTGGTCCGCGGGCCAGATCTGGTCCGCCGGAATATTCATTCTGGGTATGGTGTGGTGGTGTGACCATAGAGCTAGTGTGGCCATAGACCCTTGAACTGGGGAGCCATTTTCACCCCAGACAGCTTTGTGCCCCAACTCGCTGGGGGCGTGGCTCCCTGGTGCAAGGCTTTGCAATCACATGGCACAAAGTTTGGTTGTTGCACGCTGGAACGGGAAGGCTTCACCACTGCTGCACCACACCTGGAATAAATATTCTGGCAGGTGGGATCTGGTCTGTGGGCCAGAGTTCGGAGACCTCCAGCTCTAGAACAGTGTTTCTCAAACTGTGGTTCGGGACCCACTAGGTGGGTTGCGAGCCAATTTCAGGTGAGTCCCCATTCATTTCAAGATTTTATTTTTAATGCATTAGACTCGATGCTACCATGGTAAGTGATAGCATTTGGGGAAATGTCACAGATCGGTACGTTTAACAGGTTCCTATAAAGATGCTTTTAACCATGATGAGACTCCTGGGTAAGTGTGGGTAGGATTACAGCCTAGGATTGTTGAAAATTCCCTGCTTGGTGATGTCACTTCTGGTTAGGACATCACTTCCGCTGGGTCCTGACAGATTCTCTTTATAAAAAGTGGGTCCCAGTGCTAAAGGAGTGAGAACCACTGCTCTAGAAGAATCTGAATCAGAGCTATGTATCAGAAAGTCCCCATGCCTAAGGTATAGTATTCACAGTTTTCAGGGTTTAGGGTGAACATCTCTTTCCAGGAACATCTTGCTTTCTACCAAGTCAGACCAATTTGCTTTCTACCAAGTTGCTTTCTACCAAGTCAGACCAATTGTCCATCTAACTCCATATTGTCCACCCAATGGCTAACAGGTCTTTAGGGTGACAGGCAGGGAGTTTTCGCCAACCCTACTTGAACATATCAGGGATTAGTAGATTTGGGACTGTCCGCAGGCAAGCCATGGGGCCTGTTGCTGAGCTACAACTTCTCCCCCAGGAGATCTGAGGAACGATGAACCAGTCTGGGCAATACTCTGATAAGTGATATCTGCTATCTAGGATATTTAGGACCCACCAAACATTACAAGGTATCGAGCAGCAAGTTTTCTGTTTAATAGAACTCTTCTTCAGGCAAATGGTGAGCAAAAAGGTGGGGGGTGGGGCGAAGGACAGGTGGAAGGAGTCAAGTGAACCGATAACATTGGACAAGTGATGTCACCGTATTAAGAAAGACCATTTCCATCACTCACACTTACGGTGGCTCTTAATGCATTTCCTGGAGGAGACTAGGGAGATTGGTGGTGGACACAGTGAGTAGAGATATCTCAGACCACAGCATGGTTTTGGTGCCTGGATGTGGATGGAAAACGTTGACATGTTTGTTCAACCTCAGCATTGATTCTTACCATCCCAGGAGTTGCACCTCCCCTGCTTCTGTGGGTTTATCTGTATGGACAGATGTACTGAAATAATGAGAAACTTAAGGGCCCAATCCTATTCAACTTTCCAAGGTGGACGTAGCCACAATGCAGCCCTGAGGTCAAACATTTCATTACCTCAAGGAGGCCTCCGAGACCCTCCTTCCACCACAGTGTACACCCTGTTGGCATGGCTGCATCAGTGCTGGAAAGTTGGATAGGATTGGGTCAAAAGGCTGCAATCCTATACACAAATACCTGGGAGTAAGTTTCACTGAAATCAGTGGGTCTTACTTCTGGTTAAACACGTATAGGATTGTGCTTTCAGAAGTACATGGGATTGCACTGTAAGAACAATTTTATTTTTTACATGCAGGCTTTTGTTATGGAAAATAGTCGAGCGCAACCCTCCCCCCTTTTTAAAAACTATATGGCCCTGCAAGAAGGTATAAAGATGGGGGGGATGACAGCAAAATAGACCCAAAGAAGACCAGCATAAAGCACTGTGGAGATTGGAGACAGTGGAAAATTTTGCTTAAGAGAACAAAAACGTGAAGGGCGGCAAGTTGCGCGGCACGAGTGTTGATTTCGGAGCTCGCAAACACAACACATTCAGGAACATTTTTGTCATTGTCACCAAAGTGGACAGGTGGACGTCCAAGGGCTCGAGCCTTGGAACACGGAGGGCAAGAAGCCCAGTGGATAGAGTTCCACTTGCAAACAAGACGGTTGTTGAACGTTTAGTAAATCAAGGAAGGCACCACCCGCGCATCATTGGTCTTCAGTCCAAAGTAACTTTAAAAAAAAAGCAAAACAAGTTAAGAGAAAAGGTGGCACGGGGTGGGTGCCCTGGAAAAGGGCCACCCTGGACAAGCCGAAGGGGGGGAACGACAAAAGATCCACAAAGCCTCTTTTGCCTACATGAAACCAAAACCACATCAACCCTTCTGAGTTTTCCGCTCACGAGAAAGTCCCCGTCTGCTTTGAATGCTAACAGTCTTTGCAGGTTGACCCGTGAGAGTCACTTCGTCTTTCTTATTTTTTTTTAATATGTGTATATATATATATTTTTTTTGCTTGCTTGTTGATGTTGTGATAGTACGAAAACATTAACACTCAACACGAGAGTTTTTCTTTAAATTTTCCAAACCCCGCCTTTTGCTCTTGGTTTCAGTGTTTCGTTTTTTTTCCCCACAGATCTCGTGACAACGGTGACTGGTAAAATTTTGTACAAAAAATTTCCTGACCGTAACAACATAGTTCAATATATATGGTGCTGTCCCTCTTTGCCTGCCGGTTGCATGGCAGGGACTGAGCAGAAATAAAAAAAAAAGAGTTTTTTTTTTAAGCAGATGGAGGGTGTCTCTAAATTGTGCTACTTCTCATCATGGATTTGAATTTAGAGTTTAAAAAAGGAAGGGAGGAAGGGGGGAA
>NC_089833.1:9833318-9835818 GCF_035046505.1 Tiliqua scincoides
GAGAAGGCCCTGCCTCCCATTGCCCCCAACCAAGTTAGCATCAGTTTGCAGGAAAGCAAGGACTTTACAAGGTAACCTACAGGCCTGGCTTAAGAAAGGCTCCGTCCAATAACATATTGATTGTTTCTATTATTTTAATTTGACTTATTTTCTAAGCAACAGGTGGGCCAATGACGGAAAAGGGATGCTGGATTAGATGGGCCTTGGTTCTGATACAGCAGAGCTCTTCCTAGGTTCTTAGGGTAAGGTGGACCATAAACCCCAAAATAGATAGTGTCTTCTATGACCAGTGCAGTGGTCCCAAACTTTTTAGCACTGGGACTTTTTAAAATGACACGCTATCGGGGACCCACCTAGGTTTACCAGATTTTTTAAAGAGGAGATCTAGAAAGAAATAATATTTTATTTATTTTAATAATCAGGATAAAAACACACCTTCAGACATTTATCTCTCTGTATTTACATGCGCTTGCAAACTGCAGGAGCTGAGCTCTTTGCAAGGTAATTAGCAGCGACAGTATCTGATTTTTGAACAGCCTCAGTGCTTGAGGCAATTGGTGATCTGATCTTTCCATTGCCCTTTGGGGACCCACCCAAAAATCGGTTCGCGACACACCAGTGGGTCCCAACCCACAGCTTGGGAACCACTGTATTAAGGCACAGTTTTAATTCGTAGCATTCCAAAGTGGTCGGCCTTTCCCGCTTCCTCCTCTCTCTAAAAAAAATTCATTTCAAATCGTCTTGAATCACGACTGGCATAGGCTTTCAAAAAACCTGCCCTTTTAATTTCTCACCTTTCACAGTCTGTCGCATGACCTGATCCCAAAATGGGTTAATCCAAATTACTGGAATTTTCAACCCATTTGCTCTGGGTTGATTTCAGCTGGGCAGGTAGCCCGCTCTGCCAGTCAACCTGAAATGCTTTCATTGAAGCTGATATATGACACGGCCAAGGGAGTCCCACAGCAGTTGGCAGGAGAGCTCTGCCCGCAGCAAAATGGAACAAAACATCCCCATGTCACACTCGATAATAACCTGATCCAGCTGCACTTGCTGGCACTTGCTCTCAGGCTGTTCTTTACCAGCTGCCCTGCCTTGACACAACCCAGATACACTCACAGAGGTCGGTTGCATTTTTCCCACTGAATCACTGTGCATCTGATGGGGCCTTAATTCCACCAAGATCGAAGTGCTGACGGTTGGTGGGACAGTCAACTGGAGAATGGAGCCCAGAGGTGCTCATGGACCTGCCTTTGCTTCTGGAAAACAACGGTCACAGCCTGCCTGAACTATTGCAACACATTGCACATGGGGTGAATTGGTGGCCCACGGATGGGCTGACAAGACCTTCATCTCTGCTTGTAGACTGCAGGGTTTGCCAGCTGTGTTGATTACCGCTTTCTCCATTCACCTCATTCTGCTGGTGATTGATTGTTGCCTTGGAAAACTCACTACCATAAACCAACAAGGGACCTTACAGTGATAATGAACCTGCTTTGCATGCAGAAGATCCCCGGTTAAATCCTTGGCATCTCCAGGTAGGACTTTGCAGCGTTTCTGACTAGGGTCTTTCCCAAGTAGGACTGGGAAAGACCCCGGTCAGAAACCCTGCAAAGTGGCATTGCCAGTCAGCATTGGAGCAATATTTAGATGGCCCAATACTTAAGAACATAAGAAGAGCCCCACTGGATCAGGCCATAAACCCATCTCATCCAGCTTCCTGTATCTCACAGTGGCCCACCAAATGCCACTGGAGCACACAAGATAACAAGAGGGAGAACTCCTTGCCACAGGATGTGGTGATGGTGTCTGGCCTGGACACCTTTAAAAGGGGATTGGACAAGTTTCTGGAGGAAAAGCCCATCACGGGTTACAAGCCATGATGTGTATGTGCAACCTACACATGGGCTACGTCAGAATGCCAGATGCAAGGGAGGGCACCAGGATGAGGTCTCTTGTTATCTGGTGTGCTCCCTGGGGCATTTGGTGGGCCGCTGCGAGATACAGGAAGCTGGACTAGATGGGCCTATGGCCTGATCCTGTGGGGCTGTTCTTATGTTCTTAAGAGACCTCCATTCTGTTGCCTCTCCCTTCCACCTGGTATTCTCAAGTAGCCTACATCTAAAACCAGGAAGTTGCACATAGCCATCATGGTTTGTAACATGTGATGGACTTTCCTTCTAGAAATCTGTCCAATCCCCTTTTAAATGCATCATTCCCACATCCTGTGGCAAAGGGTTCCACAGACTGATGATGTGCTGGGTAAAGAAATAATTTCTTTTGTCTGTTCTAATTGTCTGGACACACAGTTTGAGTGGATGGTCCCTGGTTTCTGGTGTTGTGTAAGAGGGAAAAGAACATCCCTCTAGCCACTCTAACCATCCCCTGCATCATTTTGTATGTCTCCATCAAGTCTTCCCTTCAGACTCCCCTGAGACAGAGGAGGCTCAGTTAGTAGAAGGCAATTTCATATCCATTAGGACCATCTGTAAAACGGTTG